>NC_057799.1:210245554-210545554 GCF_018294505.1 Triticum aestivum
AATGACTCAGATTTCTTAATCATGTATCCATCTTATGGAGGTGAAGTTTCTCCATTCTTTTCCGTCAATGTTCTTATCCGGTGAGTTCCCATGAAGATGCTCAACAGTTTCAAGTTCATCATCCTTCGTTGGTGTTTCTTCTCCGGTGGACCCAATTCAAGCTTTCGGTGTTGATCATATTCCCTTCCTCGTTTCAAGTGTTTTCGTATGTTGGTTCATCTCTTAATCATTTCCCGTTTGCTATTCAATTGTTCCAGAGTGCTGAAGTTATCCCAGAGGATTCAAGTTCCCATTCTCAATTCACTCAAGTTCTTATGAGGATGCTATCTCATTCAAGCCATTTAATTCAACTAGCGCAATCTCTCTTTTAAATCATTTCAACGGTGTTTCTCTTGAGTGGGCCCTAACCCACAGGTATTTTCCCAGGATCTTACCTGACTCTTCTAATTTTTCTGGAGTTATTCTCAAATTCATTGCAAAGTTTGACGTAAGAATGAATTATCATCAGTCAATTGTCTTTCTCCAAGATCTTTCAAATTCTTTTCATCGTTGATTCAACCTTTCTAATTTTCATCCCGGAGTATCTCAACAATTCATGGTGGTGTTTCTCATCATCATTCTCAACATTTGAAGACCGAAGAAGGATTTCTCCTAAATCTGGGTCCGTTCTCTTGAAGATTCATGGTTCTAGCTTGATGCCACCCTCTCATAATTGTTTTCGATTGTGAGAATTCTTCTCATGCATCCGGAGCATTTCATGAGTCTTTTCAGTTTGATTCTCCAAAGGCCATCTTTTCAGAAGATTTCTTCGTTCTAAGTTTTTCAGCTTCGTTCTCCAATTATTCTAAATTGATGTCTCTTCGGTCATCTCCATATTATTCCGGTGCATCGTCCAAGTATTCTCTATTCAGCTCGTCATCTATTCGTTCACTTGTATCTAAATCCCCTCAAGTATCTTCTTTCGTTTTCCATTTCTTCCCGGTGAATTGTGCCTTTGCTACTTTCATTTCCAATTCTTACGGTGGTTCATTCAAGATTTCTCTTCCTTCATTATCATATCAATTTATTCGTTGTTTCAATCCTACCGGTGGTTCGATGAAGACCTTCCCAAGTTTGCACCATATCTATCTTAATCCTTTCTACGAGAATAAGTAGTATGCCAAATCCGTTGCTTGTCATCAATCTAAATTGGTGAAGGATACGCGTAATGTAATCTTATTCTTGTTTCCTCCAAGTGTTTAATCCTTTCTTTTGGATTTCGTTCATGATATCAAATTTTCGGCTCCAAGTTGTTCATCTTTTCTTTCTGGAGCTCCAAGTTGTTTCAATTATATCATTTCAAAGCTCCATCTACATCATCGCAAGGCTTCACCTTGTGTTCTCAACTTCTCTTTCTTTTATAATCTTTTCTTTACCAGAGTTTTTCATGGAGGCTCTACATGGTGGTTCGTCAAGGATTCTTTTCATTCTTCAATTGTTCTTCAAGATTTCTCTTGAAGTTATATACTCTTTAATAAACATGGTGCTTTACACATGTTTGTCTTGAGGAGTTCAAGCATTCTGCATCTTGCATTCTAAAGTGCAATTCGTTCTACCTTATCATTTGAGGTGGTGTTATGACATTCTTGATAGTTTGAGTTCGCGTTTCATGATTCACATGTGGTCAAGAATGAGATATTTTAAATCCACCAATATCTTCGTTGGTTTTATCTTGTGTCATGTTTCACCTTAAGCCTTCCCTAAGGAATGCTGCTATTATGGTGCTTATCAATGATCCAAGTTTTCTCCTATCCTCGAGACGAGAGAAGATTTCATCTCTTCGTTGATCTCAAGCAAGCAATTGTTTTCGTTAGTGGCAGAATTTCACCTCAAGTTTTGAGATGTTTTCCATAAGCCCACTACAAGCTTATTCTTTTCATTGTTGGTTTTCCAACAACCCCGTCCAAACCTTCTTGGAAGGACGTTTCCCTAATTCAATTCTGGTGGAAGTTGTCATTTCCTTCTCCGTTCTCTTATTCCGACGGTCTAGCTTCAATTCTTTCGTTCTGGAGGCGTTGTGACGTTGCTCTTTTCACTCATCATCTCGGATTGTGAGCATCGTGTTCTTTTCGTGCTTTTCCTTTTAACCGGAGTGTTGTGTCATCTATTCGAGTTTTCTCATCTTATCAAGTTTCTTCTTCTTCCTCAACCGGAGTGCGGTCTGAAATCTTTCTTTTCCCTTGTGCCATTCTTTCATTAGTATCGGAGGCAATGTGTTGTTAATTTCATCGAGTATCCTCTCATCTTGTCAAGATCATGTTCAATTCCTTCCATTTACAGGCGGAGTGCTGCCCAAATTATACCATTCTCATTCCTTCTTTATCTTGTTTTAACCGGAGTGTTGATGTCTATCATTCCTCTTCCAACCGGAGTCTCATCCAAGTGCTTTCATTTTGCCAAGTCCATATAGTACCCCTTCCATTTTCCAACCGGAGCATTATCGTATTTGATCATTATCGTTCCTTGTACATCTCGTTTCAACCGGAGTGCTTGCATGTATTTCTCGTCCATTGTTCTCGTCATTCATAGCTTTGCAAACTCCAAAGTTCACATGGTGTTCCTTGTTTTCCGTTTACTACGGAGTGCTCTCAATTCACTTATCTCCGTTGTGTCATTTCTTTCGATTTGTTCAACCTCGCAAGGTTCTTTAGTTTCACTCGTTTGTCAAAGAAGCAATTAGTTTTACCTCTTCTCTTCCTCTTCCGTTTTCTCTCCGGTGCCATCCTAGATCTCGGGACGAGATCCTCTTGTAGTGGTGGAGTGTTGTGACGCCCCGAAACCGACGCTCCAGACGCCTTCCATGTTTTCGTGTGCGCCATGTGTTTTATTTGTGTGTTGCATTCATCATTGCATCATCGCCTTGCATCCGTCATTGTTTTCCAAACATGCATCCGATCGTAGTTGCCGCGCCCCTCTTGCTTCCGCTGACCCTTCCGAGACCAACCTCGTTCTTCGTTTTCCCTCTTGCTTAAACCGGAGCCCCTCTTTGCACAGTGCTTCGCCCCCTCGCGCGCGTCCGAAATTTGTCCCGAACCCGAACCAGACTTTCGTTACCGTTGGGTCCGGATCATCCCCTAACATCTACAAAACATCACCGTTTTTCTTTGTTGGACGCCCATAGCCTATTTTTCTCGACCGTTGATTTCGATCGGAGGGACTAGCCCCTAACCTAATTCCCTGCTATTTATACTCGAGGTCCAACTCTAAAAGTTAGGAGGCTTGTCCCATCCCCATTCGGCTGCCACCACTCCAAAAATCCCCCTCGGGATCCATCCCCAACCTACCAGCCTCCTCCTTCCCGATCCATCCAACCACCACAGCCCACGCAGACCTCCCCGTTCCCCTCGTCGCGAGCCAGGCAGAGGAGCTCCCTGCCGCCTCCCACCTCCTCGTCCCCGTGCCCACAGCCGCGGAGCTGTAGCTGTCACGCCAAGGTCGGCGCCCCTCTGCTCAGCTCGCCTCGGACCAGCAGCAGGTCTGGACGACCTCAAGCAGGCATGGCCACCCGAGAGGCCTAGCCCCGAGGAGACCCCATGTCGCCTTCGTCCTTGCCATCTCCGGCCAGATCCGGAGGTTCGCCGCCCCTCTCCGTCCCCGCATTCCCGCGTTGCCGCCGCCTTGCTCCGTCCTCGCCGGGTCTCTCGCGCGCCCGAGCTCCACCTTGCGTGTCCGCCTCCTCGTCCTCATGGCCGAAGCAACCGAACAGGAGGCCGAGCGCCCAAGCCCAGCAGCCGTGCGCCACCTCCCTCGACCAGCCGGAGCTTCTTCGTCAGCCTCGTCGCCGTCACGTGCCCCCTCCTCCCGTCCTTCTCCTGCTCGTCTTCCCCTCTGTCTCTCATCCCTCTCGTTTTCTCTCTGACCAGGAGAACTAGCTGCCGCCAACATCGCCGGAGATGGACCCCCGACGCCCAGATCCGCTCGCCTTCACTGCCTCGGCGCCGTCCCTGTCGCCGTCGTCTTCATCGGTTCCTGACGAGGACGGCGCCCCTCCAGTTCGTCTCGAGCGCCAGTCTTTGCCCGATCTGGTCCCCGTTGACCGCGAGCATTGGCTGGGTCACAGCTGCGCAGGCCCAGCTCCCTTCGCCCGCGAGCCCAGCTCCGCGCGTCCCTGCAGGCCCAATGTGAGCCACCGCCCAGTCCCTGGCCCAGCAGTGTGCTAACTCAGCCCATGTTGTGTTTTTTTCCACTGGACGAATTTGACTATTTATCCAGGGAATTACTATTTTACAGAAAACCCCTTGCACTTCATGCATTTAATAAGTCCACAACCGTGCATCGGTTTAAAACAAACTAAATATGTAAAATGCTTAGAATTTTGTGTAGTTTAATAATATGCCACTTTCACCCATGTTAAAAATGTTTAAAATGCTATTTGTTTAAATTTGCATAAATGCCATGTTAAAATGATTTAATTCATAACTAATTAACCGTAACTCGGATTTAATTAAACTATATATGTAACTTTCTTGGAAAAATGCCTAGTTTAACATGGTGCACTCTATTTTTCTGTTTAACAACATTAAAATGGCGTTTATGGCAGAACAGTACCAATCCCAATATATGGACATGAGGATTTTCCGGAATTGTTGTTGTTTGTTTCCGGCCTCATTTAACTTGCTTAAATAGGTAGTTTCCTTATGCTTCACCTCTTGCCATGGTTAAAAACATTTAATATTGTTGGGTCCATAAACGAGAGAGAACTAAATAATTGATGTGGTGTTTCGTCAATATGCAACTCGTTGCATATTGAGCTCCACTTAATTTGTAGTGTTGTTTGTTGCATTTTGCCATGCCATGCCTCATTAAACCGGTCATGCATCATATTTGTTTTTGCATCATGTCATGTGTATGTGGTGGTTCTTTACTATGTTGTTTGTTTCTTTCCGGGTTGCTTCTCTCGTTAGCTTCGGTTTCGTTCTGGAGTTGTGAGGATTCGTTCGACTACGTCCGCTTGTCTTCTTCATGGACTCGTTCTTCTTCTTTGCGGGATCTCAGGCAAGATGACCATACCCTCGAAATCACTTCTATCTTTGCTTGCTAGTTGTTCGCTCTATTGCTATGCCGCGTTACCTATTCACTTGCTCTTCAAGCCTCCCAAATCGCCATGAATCTCTAACCTTTGTCACCTTCCTAGCAAACCGTTGTTTGGCGATGTTACCGCTTTTGCTCAGCCCCTCTTATAGCGTGTTAGTTGCAGGTGAAGATGAAGATTGCTCCATGTTGGATTCTATTTATGTTGGGATATCACAATATCTCTTATCTTAATTAATTCATCTATATACTTGGTAAAGGGTGGAAGGCTCGGCCTTATGCCTGGTGTTTTGTTCCACTCTTGCCGCCCTAGTTTCCGTCATACCGGTGTTATGTTCCTTGATTTTTGCGTTCCTTACGCGGTTGGGTGATTTATGGGACCCCCTTGACAGTTCGCTTTGAATAAAACTCCTCCAGCAAGGCCCAACCTTGGTTTTACCATTTGCCTACCTAAGCCTTTTTCCCTTGGGTTCTGCAGACTCAAGGGTCATCTTTATTTTAAACCCCCGGGCCAGTGCTCCTCTGAGTGTTGGTCTAACCCGTCAGTCGCCGGTGGCCACCAGGGGCAACTCTGGGCTGGCCTACCGGAAGCTTGGACAATCCGGTGTGCCCTAAGAACGAGATATGTGCAGCTCCTATCGGGATTTGTCGGCACATTCGGGCGGCTTTGCTGGTCTTGTTTTACCATTGTCGAAATGTCTTGTAACCGGGATTCCGAGACTGGTCGGGTCTTCCTGGGAGAAGGTTTATCCTTCGTTGACCGTGAGAGCTTATAATGGGCTAAGTTGGGACACCCCTGCAGGGTTATATCTTTCGAAAGCCGTGCCCGCGGTTATGTGGCAGATGGGAATTTGTTAATGTCCGGTTGTAGAGAACTTGACACTTGACCTTAATTAAAACGCATCAACCGCGTGTGTAGCCGTGATGGTCTCTTCTCGGCGGAGTCCGGGAAGTGAACACGGTTTCTTGTGTTATGTTTTGGCGTAAGTAGGTGTTCAGGATCACTTCTTGAACATTGCTAGTTCACGACCGTTCCGTTGCTTCTCTTCTCGCTCTCTTTTGCGTATGTTAGCCACCATATATGCTTAGTGCTTGCTGCAGCTCCTCCTCTTTACACCATCCTTTCCTATAAGCTTAAATAGTCTTGATCTCGCGGGAGTGAGATTGCTGAGTCCTCGTGACTCACAGATACTTCCAAACAGTTGCAGGTGCCGATGAGACCAGTGCAGATGACGCAACTGAGCTCAAGTGGGAGCTCGATGAAGATCTTGTCCGTTGTGTTGTTTCTTTTCTTATTGATCAGTAGTGGAGCCCAGTTGGGACGATCAGGGATCTAGCAGTTGGGTTGTCTTCTTTTCTTTTGGTTCTGTAGTCGGACCTATGTGTGTATCTCTGAATGATGTATGTTTTTATGTATTGTGTGAAGTGGCGATTGTAAGCCAACTCTTTATCCCATTCTTGTTAATTACATGGGATTGTGTGAAGATGACCCTTCTTGCGACAAAACCACAATGCGGTTATGCCTCTAAGTCGTGCCTCGACACGTGGGAGATATAGCCGCATCATGGGCGTTACACAAGTGGAGCGCCAACCTCTGCTCCCCACTATCAACAAGATCAAGGCTCTCCTGGGCAATGGTCTGAACGGAATCGACCTGGTCCGGGTCTGGATCTCGTGGCGGGTGATCCCATTGAGCCGCCGCCCCGGCTTAATGTGTGAGTACACGGGCCGAAAGGTTGACCCTCAGCGACACAGCCGCAACGATCTTCCTGAAGACGTTGCAGAAGATATGACCAAGGCTCTTTTGAACGAGAGCCTGGCAGACTGCGGAAGGACCGGGTTAGGCCCCTTCTGCAAGACCAACCCAGCCCCAGCGGTAAGCCACTGATCTGAACATCTTATCTGTACATAACTTTCATCTGAATCGTTTTAAGAAAACTTCATTGCATTTTTCAGGCTCACGATAAGTTCTGGCGGGTCAAATATGACCATGAGGCGGCCAAGAAGGCCAGAAAGGCGAAGAAAGCCGCCAAGAAAGCCGCCCCTCGCAAGAAAGGAAGCAGGCCTACTACTTCAGAGCTGATGCAGTTAAGCGACAGCTCCGAGTCAGAGGTAACCCCTGAGCCTTTAAGTCCTTGCTGTATTTGTTGTTTATTGCTGTCCGCCTTATCAATACTTGTTCATTGACAGGATGACACCAGCGCAAGTAACCCGGTGGTTGAAGAGGTAATGTCACTTTCCTCCGACTCGGAGCCCATGCCAAGGCTGAAAGTCCGAAGGGTAACCTGGAAAGTAAGCTTTTCACATCCTTTAGCTTATCGAGATCCTCAATTTATTTTGAAGCGACACGTGCATGAAAGCCGGCGGCACACCCGGACCGACAAAAGCACTGACCTCTCCTTCGGGTTACCTGACGCATCGAGGAAACGCCGGACCGAGGTGATCTCAAAATTGTACCCTTTTCATCCTTTGGCAGGTGTTATACGTCAACCACTCAACTCTTCTGACTCAAATTATCAGGAAACTTCCCCCTCTTCCGGCGACTCTATGCAGTCAAGCCTGCCGGCTTTCAAGACCGTGCCCGGGTAATGATAACCATCTCATGTTGTACTTTTGTCTTCACTTACCCTATTGTGTTTAATCTTTTTGTCCTTTCAGTGCCCAGGCCAAGATCACCAAGAGGGTGAAGAAGTCCAAGACGGTCGATGAGCCGGACTTGCCTGAGCCAGAGGCAGCCGCTCAAGAGCCGCCAGCCGCCTCTGCACCTGAGGCCGCTGCCCCAACCACCAAGATAACTACAGAAGCTTCTGTTAACCCGGAGGCCTCCAGCTCGGCTCCACCAGCAGATGACCCGGACGTGGTAATCACCCGGACGGAGTTCGTTGAGCCGGGGAGACCTACCGTGCTGGCCAAGTGCTCCGCCAAAGGGGAGCTGTTAGAGTCGCATCGGGTTAACCTGGACCTCACCGACTACTCCAACTTGAACATTGGAGAGATCGTCTCCGGCTTCGTCAGCCAAGTGCACAAGAGCCGGGACGTAGAGATTGTTATGGTGACCCAGATCCAGCAGAAATCTGAGGTAATATCCTTCTGTCCTCTTACTTATTGCTTAGGTATCTGTACCACGCTAGCCCCCAAGTCGACGACTTATGATTGAGTATGTTGTAGACTTAGGTTCCGGCTTACTCCATTGAACCGGCAATGAGTAGATAGAAACGTTCAATATGCATTAGCCCCCAAGTGCCAAGTGTCTTTGCTTGGAAAACGCTTGGGACTTTAAATTTGCATAGTAATTGTTCATGCCATAACCCGGAAGTTTATACAGGCTGCTGGCAAGAAGCTTGAGGCTGACCTTGCTGATCTCAAGAACCGGCTGAAGATGCAAGAGATGGAGACCCGGAAGGCAAACGCCAAGTTTGTATCCAGCATCGCCGCGCAAGAGAAGCTGAAGACAGAGTTTGACGCTAAGCGGAAGGCGTGGGCCGAAGAAAAGGCCGCATTGGTGACCCGGGCTGAACAGGCGGAGAAGGCTCTCTCCGAGAAGACCGCTGAGCTCTCCGGCCTAAAGCGCCAAGTGTCCTAGATGGTGGCCGCAATCTTCGGTAAGCCGTCTCACCGGCTTTCATCAAGTTTAGAATTTTTATACCTCACAGTTCATCCTTGTCGGCGGCTTACCTGACTCTGTTAAACAGGTCCCAGAAGTGCCAACCTGAATCAGAGTGTGGTGACCAAGCAGAAGGCCGTATACACCCTGGTGGAGCAACTCTACACCGGGTCACAACGTGCCCTGGCTGTGGTGGCCCTCTCCAACGAGGTGCCGACTCACCTAGCAGAAGTCCTTCGCCGGCTCGCCGTTCTGCCTCAACGGATCCAAGAGCTGCGACGGGCCTCTGCAAGAGCCGGAGCGATCGCTGCGCTGAGCCGGGCCAAGGCGTTCTTGCCAGAGTTAGCCCCGGCGGACATCGCCCTCGGCTACCCAAGTCTGAAGGAAGACGGCACCGCCTTTGATCAGAAGGACTTCGCAGCTTGCGTGAAGGCCGTACGCCCGGTGGCCACTCTTATTGGCAACGATACAGATCTAACCAAGTATCAGCCGGGCTACGACGCAGAAAATCAGAGGATCCCTACTCCACGCTATGAAGCCCTCAACTTGATCCCGCCGGCTCGTCAGCACACTTTCGCCCCGGAGATTGACCCGGCCGGGTTAATTGACGAGGAAGCCCAATTCGAAGCTCTCAGCGGCATCGACTGGAAGTCATGAACTTTCCAGGTCTTGGGATCAGCCGGAGGAGAAGAGAGGAACGAGCCGGAGACCTCAACTCAGCAAGCGTTGTAACGCAGCTGGCGGCTTATCAATCAATGCCTCACCTTTTTGGACTCAATGAGTCTTTGTAATAGAGTAGGACCAACACTTTATCTTTGCCGTGCCATCGTGCATGCCTTGAATGTTAAAGTCTGATGAAGTTGTTTCCTTTATGTTTCTCCGGGTCATAATCAATCCTTTGCTTTCCTTAATCTCAAAATAGTTACTGTTAACTATCCTGCATAGAAGGGCAAATCACAAGTCTCGAGGCGGCTTACCGCCCTGAGAATCATAAGTTTTAGATATACAACCCGGAATATGAATCAAAAAGGACTGGTCTTCAATTATATCCTTAATACAGCTGTAAGAACATACTTAGCGGCCTGCAAGCATACTTCCGGCTCAATTAACCCGGGTGGTAAGGCTGGTACCGCAAGTCCGGTTTACCTGTCTTAATAACACCCATTGTGTTCAGCTAATACTGTAAGCCAAAGCCGGCAAAGTGAGACCCGGCCGTACCCACGTTGAAATAATCAGACAAAAACTGACTATGAAGTAGAAGAACTTAGGGGCTTCCGGTTCGAATACGACCAGAGACCCGGCCCAAAGGGGTTATGCTAAGATTCGAATACGATCATATAGCCCCCAGTGGGTGTGGCGATGCCAATCAAGAGGGTATCGACAGCTATGTTCTCTTTGGTTCGAATACGACCCATGTTTGAACAGGAAGCCCCCAAGTGATTTTAAGAATTGTTTAACAACGCTGATTCGAATACGATCCACGTCGGTTCCCAAAGGGGTGAAACCATGATTCAAATATGATCAAGGAAAACCCCCCAATGAGCTCGACACTTTGCCAATCAAATGGGTATCGACAGCTATGTTCTCTTTGGTTCGAATACGACCCATGTTTGAACAGGAAGCCCCCAAGTGACCTTATTGCTTACGGCTAGATTCGAATACGATCATAAGCCGAATCCTCCTTCAAGTCATCATGTAATCTTGCTATGAAAACAACACGTGCATATTTGGAGGAGAAAAAGGACAGAGGTCCTGCTTTATTGCTTATCATAATATATACATGGCTGAGAGAAATATGTACATCACGACAGCTGGTGGCTCAAGTGTAGTAAGGCCGAAGCTGAGCTACGTTCCACGGCCGACGGGTCTCTTCCTCCGACTTACGTGAATCTTTATGCTCCCGAATGTCAATGAGGTAATATGACCCGTTGTGCAAGTTCTTGCTGACCACAAAGGGTCCTTCCCAAGGCGGGGAGAGCTTGTGCGCATCTGTTTGATCCTGGATGAGCCGGAGCATAAGATCGCCTTCCTGGAAGACCCGGGTTTTAACCCGGCGACTATGATAATGGCGCAGGTCTTGTTGGTAAATCGCGGAGCGAGCTGCGGCTACATCACGCTGTTCGTCCAATAAGTCAAGAGCATCTTGGCGCGCCTGTTCATTGTCCGCCTCAACATAAGCCGCCACTCGAGGTGAGTCATGACGGATGTCACTGGGGAGGACGGCCTCTGCCCCATAAACCATGAAGAAAGGCGTGAAGCCTGTAGACCTGTTAGGAGTAGTGTTGATGCTCCATAACACGGAGGGCAGCTCCTCCACCCAACAACCCGGCGTCCATTGCAAAGGGACCAAGAGCCGGGGCTTGATGCCCTTCAGAATCTCCTGATTAGCTCTCTCAGCTTGACCATTGGATTGAGGATGAGCAACTGAGGAAACATCAAGTCGGATATGCTCTCGGTGACAAAACTCTTCCATGACGCCCTTGGATAGATTAGTGCCATTGTCAGTTATAATGTTGTGCGGAAAACCAAAGCGGAAATTCACCTTTTTCATAAATTGAACTGCCGTGGCTGCATCGCACTTGCTAACTGGCTCAGCTTCCACCCACTTTGTGAATTTGTCAACTGCCACCAAGAGGTGGGTCTTCTTATCCTTGGACCTTTTAAAAGGCCCAACCATATCAAGCCCCCAGACTGCAAAGGGCCAAGTGATTGGGATCATCCTCAGCTCCTGAGCCGGCACATGAGCCCGTCGTGAGAACCTCTGGCAACCATCACATTTACTGACCAAGTCCTCTGCATCAGCATGAGCCGTCAGCCAATAAAAACCATGGCGAAAAGCCTTGGCCACAAGAGACTTTGAACCGGCGTGATGGCCACAATCCCCTTCATGAATCTCACGCAAGATCTCTTGACCTTCCTTAGGGGAGACACAACGCTGAAACGCCCCTGTAACACTGCGATGATGCAACTCGCCATCGATAACAATCATTGACTTAGCCCGCCGGGTTATTTGTCTGGCCCAAGTTTCATCCTCAGGCAACTCACCCCGGGTCATGTAAGCCAAATAGGGCATGGTCCAGTCCGGTATGATGTGGAGAGCCGCCACCAGCCGTGCCTCCGGGTCAGGGACAGCCAAGTCTTCCTCTGTAGGCAGCTTAACAGAAGGATTATACAGGACATCCAGGAAAGTATTAGGTGGCACCGGCTTTCGCTGGGAGCCTAGCCGGCTTAAAGCATCAGCCGCCTCGTTCTTCCTGATACTTGTTGAGCCACCAAGTCTGAGTCACCGAAACACCTTACCCGGCTCAAGCTCATCTCCTTAGCCATCCGAAGACCGTGGAGCAAGGCCTCGTACTCGGCCGCATTGTTAGTGCAAGGAAACATCAACCGTAACACATAATGGAACTTGTCACCTTTAGGGGAAGCCAATACAACTCTAGCCCCCGAGCCCTCCAACTGCCTGGACCCATCGAAGTGAATAGTCCAATATGTGTTATCCGGCTTTTGCTCGGGCACTTGTGACTCTGTCCAATCATTGATGAAATCCACCAAGGCCTGAGACTTAACAGCAGTGCGTGGCACATATTTGAGACCGTGAGGTCCCAGCTCTATAGCCCACTTAGCCACTCTCCCTGTGGCCTCTCTGTTTTGAATGATGTCACCAAGAGGGGCAGAACTAACCACCGTGATGGGATGACCCTGGAAATAATGCTTAAGTTTCCGGCTCGCCATGAACACACCGTAAACAAGCTTCTGCCAATGCGGGTACCGCTGTTTGGACTTGATGAGCACTTCGCTGACATAATAAACCGGTCGCTGAACCGGATACTCCTTACCCTCTTCCTTGCGCTCCACCACCATAGCCACACTAACAGCCCGTTTGTTCGCCGCCACATATAATAATAAGGGCTCCTTATCAACCGGAGCAGCAAGGACTGGAGGCTCTGCCAGCTGCTTCTTCAACTCCTCAAAGGCAGTATTAGCTGCATCATTCTAGACAAAGTTATCAGTTTTCTTCATCAACTGATATAATGGCATGGCCTTCTCACCCAAACGGCTTATGAACCGGCTTAAAGCAGCGATGCGACCCGCCTAGCGCTGAACATCATTTATACACGCCGGTTTAGCCAGGGAGGTGATGGCCTTGATCTTCTCCGGGTTAGCTTCAATGCCTCTGTCAGAAACCAAAAAACCCAAGAGTTTGCCTGCAGGAACACCAAAAACACACTTGGCCGGGTTAAGCATCATCTTGTAGACCCGGAGGTTATCAAAGGTCTCCCTTAAATCATCTATCAGGGTTTCCTCCTTTATGGATTTAACCACAATATCGTCCACATAAGCATGAACATTGCGCCCAATCTGGTTATGAAGATAGTTCTGTACACAACGCTGATAAGTCGCCTGTGCACACTTGAGTCCAAAAGGCATAGACACATAGCAGAAGGCTCCAAAGGGAGTGATGAACGCCGTCTTCTCCTGGTCCTTAACTGCCATTTTAATCTGATGATATCCAGAATAAGCGTCCAAGAAACTTAAGCGTGCACAACCCGCCGTAGCATCAATAATTTGATCAATACGGGGAAGGGCAAAAGGATCAGCCGGACATGCCTTGTTTAAGTCCGTGTAGTCCACACACATCCGCCAAGTGCCGTTCTTCTTGAGTACGAGCACTGGGTTAGCTAACCATTCCGGGTGAAAGACTTCAACAAAAAACCCGGCCACCAAGAGCCGGGCCACCTCTTCACCAATAGCTTTCCGCCTCTCTTCATTAAACCGCCGAAGGAATTGCCTGACTGGCTTAAATTTCGGATCAACATTGAGAGTGTGCTCAGCGAGTTCTCTAGGTACACCTGGCATGTGAGAAGGTTTCCATGCGAAGATGTCCCTATTCTCACGGATGAACTCGATGAGCGCGCTTTCCTATTTCGGATCCAGATTGGCACTGATACTAAATTGTTGAGATGAATCTCCTGGAACAAAATCGACAAGCTTAGTCTCATCAGCTGACTTAAATTTCATCGCCGGCTCATTCTCCGTAGTTGGCTTTTTCAGAGAGGTCATATCTGTTGGGTCAACATTATCTTTGTAAAACTTCAACTCCTCTGTTGCACAAACAGATTCTGCATAAGCCGCGTCGCCTTCCTCACACTCCAGAGCCACCTTCCGGCTGCCGTGAACCATAATGGTGCCATTGTGACCCAGCATCTTGAGCTGTAAGTATACATAACACGGCTGTGCCATGAACTTGGCGTAAGCCGGCCGTCCAAATATAGCATGGTATGGGCTTCTTATCTTGACCACCTCAAAGGTTAATTTCTCCACCCTGTAGTTGTTCTCATCCCCAAAGGCCACTTCCAATTCAATCTTGCCGACTGGGTAAGCCGACTTACCAGGTACCACACCGTGGAAAATAGTGTTGGACTGGCTGAGGTTTTTATCAATCAACCCCATACGACGGAAAGTCTCATAATAGAGGATGTTGATGCTGCTGCCTCCATCCATGAGCACTTTAGTGAACTTGTATCCTCCCACCTGAGGAGCCACCACTAGGGCCAAGTGACCCGGATTATCCACCCGTGGAGGGTGATCCTCCCTACTCCACAATATAGGCTGTTCAGACCACCGCAAGTAACGTGGAACCGCCGGCTCAACAGCATTCACAACCCTCTTATGAAGCTTCTGATCTCGCTTACACAGACTGGTGGTAAACACATGATATTGTCCACCGCTAAGCTGCTTTGGGTTGGTCTGATAACCCCCCTGCTGTTGTTGATGACCCTAACCAAACTATTGATTAAATCCCCCTTGACCGCTCGGAGGACCAGAATTTGAGCCGCCGCCCGGGCCATGAAAGCCGCCGGCGCCTGAGCCGCCGCCCGGGCCATTGTAATTCTTAAAGGCCTTCATGATTGCACAATCCTTCCATAGATGAGTCGCTGGCTTCTCTCTAGAGCCATGCCTCGGACAAGGCTCATTCAACAGTTGCTCCAGCGTCGGGCCTGACCCGCCGCCTCGGGGAGGGGGCCTCCCCTTGCGTCGCTGGTTATTACCTTGTGAGCTGGCGTTGGCTACAAACTCTAGGCTGCCATCGGCCTTGCGCTTGCCTCCTCCTTGGTTCCCCGGGTTATGCTGAGGACCCTTGCCATTGCCATTCTTCTTTCCCTTCCCTGCCCTTTCATCATCTGAAGGGGGATCCTTGGTACCATCGGAATCGGCGTACTTGACAAGAGCCGCCATTAATGTACCCATATCACTGCAGTCGCGCTTAAGCCGCCCGAGTTTCATCTTTAGGGGCACGAAACGACAATTCTGTTCCAACATTAAGACTGCAGAGCCGGCATCCATCTTATCTGACGAATGTATGATCTCCTTGACCCGGCGAACCCAATGCGTGGTAGACTCACCCTCCTGCTGCTTACAGTTAGTCAAATCCACAATTGACATGGACTGCCTACAGGTATCTTTGAAGTTTTGGATGAACCGAGCTTTCAGCTCAGCCCAAGACCCGATGGAGTTCGGTGGTAGCCCTTTCAGCCAAGTGCGGGCAGTCCCATCCAACATCATGGTGAAGTACTTGGCCATTGCCGCCTCACTGACCTCCAGTAGTTCCATGGCCATCTCGTAACTGTCGATCCAGGCTGCGGGTTGTAAGTCAGCTGTGTAGTTGGGCACCTTCCTAGGGCCTTTGAAGTCCTTGGGTAAACGCTCATTGCGGATAGCTGGTGCTAAACAAGGGACACCCCCAGTCCTGGTAGGGATACCCACATCAACGGACGTCGTCGGATAAGCCGGAGGAGTCTGGTAGGCCGTCAACTGTGGCACCTGCTCCGCCTCCTGCCGTGCTCTGTTTTGGTCTGCTGTGTGAAAGACTCCGTTATGAGCCGGGCCATGGCCAGGGGGCGGGTCCTGGCGTCGGACATTACTTGAGCCGGTCGCTGAGACCATGTGCTGGCTGTAACTCGGGCTCCGGTCTGGACGAGGGGTCAAGTGGATCCTGTCCCGGCTGTAGGAGTACGCCTCTTGCTGCGCTAGTGCTGTCTGAAGGAGTTCCCTGACCCGGCGGGTTTCAATAGCCGTCGGAGAGTCGCCGTCGACCGGAAGAGCCGCCAGCCGTGCTGCCGCAGCGACCATGTTCTCCAGCGGGTTGTTATAATGACCCGGTGGTATTGGTACGTACTGACGCGGGGCAGGGGGCATCTGGGGAGGCCCCATTACTTGTGGCTGAATAGGGGTCCCCGACACGGGCACTATGACCCCAGGCGGGTTACTGGACCCTGCACCTGGCGTGTTGAAGAGGTTGCGTGGATCGTAAACCGGAGGGAGTCGAGATTGGGCCTTTTGATGCCTCCTTCTCAGGACCTCATCGGACGCATTTTGACCCATCGTGAGCCGGAAGGACTGCGCTTGAATCAACTGGGTTTGGGCATCGAGAGCCGCCCGCTCTGCAGTCATCCTGATCCCTTCCGCTGCCAGATCCTCCTTAGCCTTCACTAGATCCAATTTTAACTGTGCCACCTCCGCATCATGCTGAGCCTGATCCGCCGGGTCAACCGTGGCGGTTAACAGGGCCGTCATCTTGTCCGTGAGATCCATTAGCACCTGAGCCGGCGAGGGCACCGGGTTTCCCGCTCCAGCAGCAGGGTTCTGAACAGGCTGTGCACCGGTCATAAAGACCCCTACCTGACTTGGCGGCTCAAACGGGTCCGGAACACTGTCACCATCGGAATAACCCATGAGCCGGCCATGTTGAAGTTGATACAACGAGTTTGACTCATCGGTGGACGACTCGCCGTCAGAGCCGGCGGCCGTCTCATCACCATACACAGATCGATCCGAGATCCCTCCATGGATGCATCCCACAAAACCATGCCTTACGGCAGGCCGGGCCCGGGCGGGTCGTGCACGCTGAGCCGTCTCAATGAGATCGGCGCAGAGATCCAGCTCAGGGCCTGGCTCACCAATCTTGCCGATGAACACGTGAATTCCGCCGAAGGGGACCCGGTACCCGTACTCAATTGAGCCGGCGTCGGGGCCCCAGCTTGTATCGTCGATGTAGAGCTTGCCGCGACGACTCTTGGTCATCCGGCCCACAGCGTATCCCTTGAGCCCTTTGAAGCTGCCCTTCAAGAACTCAAATCCACCGTGCGCTGGCCCCACGGTGGGCGCCAACTGTCGTGGAATTGTCACGGCAGATGTCCTTGAGCTAGGACTTAGTCGTGAAGCCATCGCAACTAGGAAGCTTGAAGGGGTTAAGTGGGACAAGGAACACGAGGGTTTATACTGGTTCGGCCCCTTACGGTGAAGGTAAAAGCCTACGTCCAGTTTGAGGTGGTATTGATTAGGGTTTCGATGACCATGGAGCTTAACTGCTAGGCCTGGCTCTCGACGAGATCTTTCTTGTCCCTAAACCGTTGCCGGGTCGTCCCTTTATATTGGGGGGCTGACGCCCAGCAGCTCTCAGAGTCCCGGCCGGCTCATAAGAGTGTCCGGCTCGGACTCTCAATTATTCTTGCCTTACACTACAAGTTCTACCATAATAATGATTGTAACTACGGGCCTTAAGCCATATCCGGTCTTAAGCCCATCTCTGGCCCATCGTCTTCAAGCTTGGCTCCGGGCTTCTGGTAATGACCATATGAGTAACCCGGCCTCTCCTGGCGGGTGACTCTAAGGTCTATATCCTCAACAGTGACCGAATGTCGTTCGGAGTCTCGGATGAGATCACGGACATGACGAGGAGCTCCGCAATGGTCTGGAGGTAAAGATTGATATATAGGATGATATGGTTCCGCCAAGGGGTGAAGCCCACGGGGCTTTAGGTCGGTGCAAAAGGAGTTTTGCGGAGGCCAGGGGGCCAAACGCCGGAGACCCTGGCGTCTGCCCTGGGCCAGATGCCGAGGCCGATGGCGTCTGGGCCAGAAGCCAAGGACCGTGGCTTCTGGTCCTGGAAGTCCGAGAAGGACTCTTCCTTCTGGGCAAAACCGACTTTGAGGAGCTCCTAGATAGATCTTGCGTGAGCGTAGGATTTTTTTTGAAATTGCATGCTACGTTCCCCAACAGTGGCATCCGAGCCAGGTCTATGCGTAGATGTTATATGCACGAGTAGAAAAAAATGAATTGTGTGCGATAATAGTCATACTGCTTACCAGCAACGTCTTACTTTGATTCAGCGGTATTGTTGGATGCAGCAGCCTAGACCGACATTACATGACCGCGTTCATGAGACTGGTTCTACCGACGTGCTTCGCACATAGGTGGCTAGTGGGTGTCTGTTTCTCCAACTTTAGTTGAATCGATTTTGATTATGCCCGATCCTTGTTGAAGGTTAAAACAACACACTTGCCGAAATATCGTTGTGGTTTTGATGCGTAGGTAAGAACGGTTCTTGCTAGAAGCCCGTAGTAGCCACGTAAAACTTGCAACAACAAAGTAGATGACATCTAACTTGTTTTTGCAGGGCATGTTGTGATGTGATATGGTCAAGACGTGATGAGTGCCGGTGTACAAAAGTAGGGGCCCTTTTTGTACCCCTCTACTTGTGCATGGGCAGTCAGAGCCGTGCCTGCGGCCACACTTAGCAGGGCAAAGAGGAGGAGACAGAATCACAGGACGGGCAAAGCAACGCCTGGACAGAGACACAAAGAGCAAGAGGGCGAGGCGGCCTCCCCCAGCAAGACCCTTGCCGGGGCGGCCTCCGCGGCCCCGGCAAGAGCCTTGCGGGGGCAACTTGCCCAATACCAGCAGAGCGAGCTACCCTTGAGCCCGAGGGTTCCAACGCCGCCAATAACCACATTGGAGCCAAGGCTCGGGAGGAACCTCTGTGGTGGCATGCAGATCTTTGTCAAGATCATAAACACACAAGATCAGATGAAGACCAGAAGACGAAGATCCTCGGCGGGATCCTAGCCGAGGAAATCCACGAGACCCCCGGCAAGACCCTTGCCGGGGACGACCACGATGCCACGGCAAGACCCTTGCCGGGGCCCCGGCAAGGTCCTTGCCGAAGACAGCTACGGGCCACAGCCGGGCCCGCGTCTGCCAAGACTCCACCACCGTTCCCATGCAGCTGTCAGCCCGACCAGCTGGGCAGGCACCTGCGTGGCGACATGCAGCTTCCAGTCCAGCTCAGCAAACACCTACGTGGTGGCATGCAGATCTTCTTGAAGACCCTACCACCACGCCATCTCAGCAGCTAGCCAGCCTACGTGGCGCTGCATGCCTCGTTGGCCTGGACGCGTGTCCAAGCAAGATGGAGCGGCGACAGACGGGACGAGCCTCGTTGCCGTCCCCAATAAAGCAACGGGACACCTAAGGAGCGCATTTAATGCGCCTTGCCCCGTAATGACAAGCGATAAGCTTGTGTACTGTTCACCTTTCCACCTCCTGTGTGCCACTGTGGCAACCCCTTTTGTCTATAAAAGGAGCCCGAGGTGACCAGGAGAGGGATTCAGATCTTTTGGACTAGACACGCACCGTAGCTAGTTCAAGAACTCAAGAACACTCAAATACATACACCAAAGCAGGACTAGGATTTTACGCATCCTCGCAGCCCGAACCTGGGTAAACGATCTTTGTGCTGGCTCCTAGACCTGCTCGTTGCATAACCCCGCGCCCGCCAACCATAGAAGGGATCCCAGTGATCCCATAGGTGTCGTTTCCACCGACATCTTTGGCGCGCCAGGTAGGGGGGCGCAGTTGTGAGAATCTGGTCTGGCAGCTAGTTTAGTAGTTTTTCATCACCATGGCTCCCAAGAAGAAGAATATCACGACGATCGGTTCGTCGGGAGCCGAACGACCCGTACCAGTGCGGGCGAGTGGTGAGGCGGTCGCGGATGGAAGCCGAGGCGCGGCCCGCGAACACCCGCATCGCTCCGGCAGTCAAAGCCGGGCGAGCAGCGCCGTTCGTGCGCAAGACGACGGTCCGCACACCGCCAAATCCAAAGACAGAGCCGGGCCCCCCCGCTGGCGGCGCGGGGCCCTCCAGGGGTGGCGTCGTGCCACCTAGGGGCGGTGCGGCGACTTCCAAGACGCCTACGCCGGCGCCTACGACGCGCTCGTCCGAGGTTGCGCGCGATGAGCAGCGCCACCACGCCGGTGACCCTGGGCGCCGCCGTGGGCGCTTCATGCGCGGGACGTGGAAGGCCAGCATGCACGCCAAGACACTGGCGAAAATGGCGTGTAGCTGCCGGGCCGTGATAGAGCTCCTTCTAACGTGGTTAGAAGCCGGAGCGCGTCACGGTCCATGCAGCTTTCGCCGCCACCCACGCCGGCAGAAGACTTGGTGCGCGTGCAGTTGCTCCTCGATATTCCCCCTGCTCCGAAAAAGCTCGACGAATGGAGAGCCACCATCCGGAGCCTCGTCGGCGTCGCCAACAAAGATGAGCCACGACTAGCGGGGCCCTCAGGCCGACGTTTGATACGTCTCCAACGTATCTATAATTTTTTATTGTTCCATGCTATATTATATTCTGTTTTGGACATTATTGGGCTTTATTATACACTTTTATATTATTTTTGGGACTAACCTATTAACCGGAGGCCCAGCCCAGAATTGCCATTTTTTGCCTATTTCAGAGTTTCGCAGAAAAAGAATATCAAATGAAGTCCAAACGGAATGAAACCTTTGGGAACGTGATTTTCGGAACGAACGTGATCCAGAGGACTTGGACCCTACGTCAAGACATCATCCAGGAGGCCACGAGGTAGGGGGAGCGTGCCTACCCCCCAGGCGCAGCCTCCACCCTCGTGTGCCCCACGTTGCTCCACCGACGTACTCCTTCCTCCTATATATACCTACGTACCCCCAAACTACCAGATACGGAGCCAAAAACCTAATTCCACCGCAGCAACCTTCTGTACCCGTGAAATCCCATCTTGGGGCCTGTTTTGGAGCTCCGCCGGAGGGGGCATCGATCATGGAGGGCTTCTACATCAACACCATAGCCTCTCCGATGAAGTGTGAGTAGTTTACCTCAGACCTTCGGGTCCATAGTTATTAGCTAGATGGTTTCTTCTCTCTTTTTGGATCTCAATACAATGTTCTCCCCCTTTCTTGTGGAGATCTATTCGATGTAATTTTCTTTTGCGGTGTGTTTGTTGAGACCGATGAATTGTGGGTTTATGATCAAGTTTATCTATGAACAATATTTGAATCTTCTGAATTCTTTTATGTATGATTAGTTATCTTTACAAGTCTCTTCGAATTATCAGTCTGGTTTGGCCTACTAGATTGATCTTTCTTGCAATGGAAGAAGTGCTTCGCTTTGGGTTCAATCTTGCGGTGTCCTTTCCCAGTGACAGTAGGGGCAGCAAGGCACGTATAGTATTGTTGCCATCGAGGATAACAAGATGGGGTTTATATCATATTGCATGAGTTTATCCCTCTACATCATGTCATCTTGCTTAAAGCGTTACTCTGTTCTTAGGAACTTAATACTCTAGATGCATGCTGGATAGCAGTCGATGTGTGGAGTAATAGTAGTAGATGCAGGCAGGAGTCGATCGACTTGTCTCGGACGTGATGCCTATATACATGATCATACCTAGATATTCTCATAACTATGCTCAATTCTGTCAATTGCTCAACAGTAATTTGTTCACCCACCGTAAATACTTACGCTCTTGAGAGAAGCCACTAGTGAAACCTATGGCCCCCGGGTCTATTTTCCATCTTATTAATCTCCCGACAACAAGCTATTTCTGGCGCCGTTTTTATTTTTGTTTTATTTACTTTGCATCTTTATCATAAAAATACCAAAAATATTATCTTATCATATCTGTCAGATATCACTCTCGTAAGTGACCGTGTAGGGATTGACAACCCCTTATCGCGTTGGTTGCGAGGATTTATTTGTTTGTGTAGGTGCGAGGGACTCGTGCGTGGCCTCCTACTGGATTGGTACCTTGGTTCTCAAAAACTGAGGGAAATACTTACACTACTTTGCTGCATCACCCTTTCCTCTTCAAGGGAAAACCAACGCAGTGCTCAAGAGGTAGCAAGAAGGATTTCTGGCGCCGTTGCCGGGGAGTCTACGCAAAAGTCAACATACCAAGTACCCATCACAAACCCTTATCTCCCGCATTACATTATTTGCCATTTGCCTCTCGTTTTCCTCTCCCCAACTTCACCCTTGCCGTTTTATTCGCCCTCTCTTTTTCGTTCGCCTCTTTTTGTTCGCTTCTTGTTTGCTCGTGTGTTGGATTGCTTGCTTGTCACGATGGCTCAAGATAATACCAAACTATGTGATTTTACCAATAACAACAATAATGATTTCCTTAGCACTCCGATTGCTCCTCTTACTGATACTGAATCTTGTGAAATCAATGTTGCTTTGTTCAGTCTTGTCATGAAAGATCAATTCGCCGGCCTTCCTAGTGAAGACGCCGCTACCCATCTAAATAGCTTCGTTGATTTGTGTGATATGCAAAAGAAGAAAGATGTGGATAATGATATTACTAAATTGAAGCTATTTCCTTTTTCGCTTAGAGATCGTGCTAAAGCTTGGTTTTCATCTTTGCCTAAAAATAGTATTGATTCTTGGAATAAGTGCAAAGATGCTTTTATCTCTAAATATTTTCCTCCCGCTAAGATCATCTCTCTTAGAAACGATATTATGAATTTTAAGCAACTTGATCATGAACATGTTGCACAAGCTTGGGAAAGGATGATATTAATGATACGTAATTGCCCTACGCATGGTTTGAATTTGTGGATGATTATACAAAATTTTTATGCCGGGTTGAATTTTGCTTCTAGAAATCTTTTAGATTCGGCCGCGGGAGGCACTTTTATGGAAATCGCTTTAGGAGAAGCTACTAAACTCCTAGATAATATTATGGTTAATTATTCTCAATGGCACACTGAAAGATCTACTAATAAAAAAGTGCATGCGATAGAAGAAATTAATGTTTTGAGTGGAAAGATGGATGAACTTATGAAATTATTTGCTACTAAGAGTGTTTCTTCTGATCCTAATGATATGCCTTTTTCCACTTTGATTGAGAATAATAATGAACCTATGGATGTGAATTTTGTTGGTAGGAATAATTTTGGTAATAACGCATATAGAGGAAACTTTAATCCTAGGCCTTATCCTAGTAATTCCTCTAATAATTATGGTAATTCCTACAACAATTCTTATGGAAATTTTAATAAGATGCCCTCTGAATTTGAGACTAGTGTTAAGGAATTTATGAATTTGCAAAAGAATGTCAATGCTTTGCTTGAAGAGAAATTCCTTAAAGCTGATGAATTGGCTAGGAACATTGATATAATTTCTCTTGATGTTGATTCTTTAAAACTTAGATCTATTCCTCCTAAGCATGATATCAATGAGTCTCTCAAAGCCATGATAATTTCCATTGATGAGTGCAAAGAAAGAACCGCTAGGATGCGTGCTAAGAAAGATTGCTTTATGAAAGCGTGTTCTTCTAGTTTCTATGAAAATAAAGATGAAGATCTAAAAGTTATTGATGTGTCCCCTATTAAATCTTTGTTTTGCAATATGAATCTTGATAATGATGGGATTGAATATGATGCACCTTTACCTAGAAGGCGTTCCAGAAATTCGGAACTTTTAGATCTTGATGCTAAAATTGATAAAAGTGGGATTGAAGAGATCAAAACACTAGAGATTAATGAACCCGCTATTTTGGATTTCAAGGAATTTAATTATGATAATTTCTCTTTGATAGATTGTATTTCCTTGTTGCAATCCGTGCTAAATTCTCCTCATGCTTATAGTCAAAATAAAGCCTTTACCAAACATATCATTGATGCTTTGATGCAATCTTATGAAGAAAAACTTGAGTTGGAAGTTTCTATCCCTAGAAAAATTTATGATGAATGGGAACCTACTATTAAAATTAAAATTAAATATCATGAATGCTATGCTTTTGTGTGATTTGGGTGCTAGTGTTTCCACGATTCCAAAGAGTTTGTGCGATTTGTTAGGTTTCCGTGATTTTGATAATTGCTCTTTAAACTTGCACCTTGCGGATTCCACCATTAAGAAACCTATGGGAAGAATTAATGATGTTCTTATTGTTGCAAATAGGAACTATGTGCCTGTAGATTTTATTGTTCTTGATATAGATTGCAATCCTTCATGTCCTATTATTCTTGGTAGACCTTTCCTTAGAACGATTGGTGCAATTATTGACATGAAGGAAGGGAATATTAGATTCCAATTTCCATTAAAGAAAGGCATGGAACACTTCCCTAGAAAGAAAATAAAATTACCATATGAATCTATCATGAGAGCCACTTATGGATTGCCTACCAAAGATGGCAATACCTAGATCTATCCTTGCTTTTATGCCTAGCTAGGGGCGTTAAACGATAGCGCTTGTTGGGAGGCAACCCAATTTTATTTTTAGTTTTTTGCTTTTTGCTTATGTTTAGGAATATATCTTTGATCTAGCCTCTGGTTATATTTTTTTTATGTTTTAATTAGTGTTTGTGCCAAGTTAAACCTATAGGATCTTCTTGGATGATAGTTATTTGATCTTGCTGAAAATTACAGAAACTTTCTGTTCACGAAAACAATTATTAAAAATCACCAGAACGTGATAAAATACTGATTCCAATTTCTGCTGATCAATAAACACATTGTATAGGTCTTACTATTTTGGCTGAATTTTTGGAGTTCCAGAAGTTTGCGTTAGTTAGATTACTACAGACTGTTCTATTTTTGACAGATTCTGTTTTTCGTGTGTTGTTTGCTTATTTTGATGAATCTATGGCTAGTAAAATAGTTTATAAACCATAGAGAAGTTGGAATACAGTAGGTTTAACACCAATATAAATAAATAATGAGTTCATTACAGTACCTTGAAGTGGTGTTTTGTTTTCTTTCGCTAACAGAGCTCACGAGATTTTCTGTTAAGTTTTGTGTTGTGAAGTTTTCAAGTTTTGGGTAAAAGATTCGATGGATTATGGAACAAGGAGTGGCAAGAGCCTAAGCTTGGGGATGCACATGGCACCTCAAGATAATCTAAGGACACCAAAAAGCCAAAGCTTGGGGATGCCCCGGAAGGCATCCCCTCTTTCGTCTACTTCCATCGGTAACTTTACTTGAAGCTATATTTTTATTCACCACATGATATGTGTTTTGCTTGGAGCGTCTTGTATGATATGAGTCTTTGATTTTTAGTTTACCACAATCATCTTTGCTGTACACACCTTTTTAGAGAGACACACATGATTCGGAATTTATTAGAATACTCTATGTGCTTCACTTATATCTTTTGAGTTATATAGTTTTTGCTCTAGTACTTCACTTATATCTTTTAGAGCACGGTGGTGGATTTGTTTTACAGAAACTATTGTTCTCTCATGCTTCACTTAGATTATTTTGAGAGTCTTAATTAGCATGGTAATTTTCTTAAATAATCTTAATATCCTAGGTATTCAAGATTAGTAAAAACTTCCTTATGAGTGTGTTGAATACTAAGAGAAGTTTGATGCTTGATGTTTGTTATGAGACATGGAGGTACTGATATCAAAGTTGTGCTAGTTGAGTAGTTATGAATTTGAGAAATACTTGTGTTGAAGTTTGCAAGTCCCGTAGCATGCACGTATGGTAAACGTTATGTAACAAATTTGAAACATGAGGTGTTCTTTGAGTGTCTTCCTTATGAGTGGCGGTCGGGGACGAGCGATGGTCTTTTCCTACCAATCTATCCCCCTAGGAACATGCGCGTAATGCTTGGTTTTTGATGACTTGTAGATTTTTGCAATAAGTATGTGAGTTCTTTATGACTAATGTTGAGTCCATGGATTATACGCACTCTTACCTTTCCATCATTGCCAGCCTCTTCGGTACCGTGCATTGCCCTTTCTCACATTGAGAGTTGGTGCAAACTTCGCCGGTGCATCCAAACCCCGTGATACGATACGCTCTTTCACACATAAACCTCCTTATATCTTCCTCAAAATAGCCACCATACCTGCCTATTATGGCAATTCCATAGCCATTCCGAGATATATTGCCATGCAACTTTCCACCGTTCCGCTTATCATGACACGTTCATCATTGTCATATTGCTTTGCATGATCATGTAGTTGACATCGTATTTGTGGCAAAGCCACCGTTCATAATTCTTTCATACATGTCACTCTTGGTTCATTGGATATCCCGGTACACCGCCAGAGGCATTCATATAGAGTCATACTTTGTTCTAGTATCGAGTTGTAATCATTGAGTTGTAAATAAATAGAAGTGTGATGCTCATCATTTTCTAGAGCATTGTCCCAAGTGAGGAATAAAAAAAAGAAAAAGGCCATAAAAAAAGAGAAGGCCCAAAAAAATGTGAGAAAAAGAGAGAAGGGACAATGTTACTATCCTTTTACCACACTTGTGCTTCAAAGTAGCACCGTAATCTTCATGATAGAGAGTCTCTTGTTTTGTCACTTTCATAACTAGTGGGAATTTTTCATTATAGAACTTGGCTTGTATATTCCAACAATGGGCCTCCTCAAGTGCCCTAGGTCTTCATGAGCAAGCAAGTTGGATGCACACCCACTTAGTTTCTTTTGTTGAGCTTTCATATATTTATAGCTCTAGTGTATCCGTTGCATGGAAATCCCTACTCCTTGCATTAACATCAATCGATGGGCATCTCCATAGCTCATTGATTAGCCTCGTTGATGTGAGACTTTCTCCTTTTTTGTCTTCTCCACATAACCCCCATCATTATATTCTATTCCACCCATAGTGCTATATCCATGGCTCACGCTCATGTATTGCGTGAAGGTTGAAAAAAGTATGAGATTACTAAAGTATCAAACAATTGCTTGGCTTGTCATCGGGGTTGTGCATGATGAGAGCATTCTTGTGTGACGAAAATGGAGCATGACTAAACTATATGATTTTGTAGGGATGAACTTTCTTTGGCCATGTTATTTTGAGAGGACATAATTGCTTAGTTAGTATGCTTGAAGTATTACTATTTTTATGTCAATATTGAACTTTTATCTTGAATCTTTCGTATCTTAATATTCATACCACAATTAAGAAGAATTACATTGAAATTATGCCTAGTAGCATTCCACATCAAAAATTCTGTTTTTATCATTTACCTACTCGAGGACGAGCAGGAATTAAGCTTGGGGATGCTTGATACGTCTCCAACGTATCTATAATTTTTTATTGTTCCATGCTATATTATATTCTGTTTTGGACATTATTGGGCTTTATTATACACTTTTATATTATTTTTGGGACTAACCTATTAACCGGAGCCCCAGCGCAGAATTGCTGTTTTTTGCCTATTTCAGAGTTTCACAGAAAAAGAATATCAAACGGAGTCCAAACGGAATGAAACCTTCGGGAACGTGATTTTTGGAATGAACGTGATCCAGAGGACTTGGACCCTACGTCAAGACATCATCTAGGAGGCCAAGAGGTAGGGGGCACGCCTACCCCCCTAGGCGCGCCCTCCACCCTCATGGGCCCCACGTTGCTCCACCGATGTACTCCTTCCTCCTATATATACGTACGTACCCCCAAACTACCAGATATGGAGCCAAAAACCTAATTCCACCACCGCAACCTTCTGTACCCGTGATATCCCATCTTGGGGCCTGTTCCGGAGCTCCACCGAAGGGGGCATCGATCACGGAGGGCTTCTACATCAACACCATAGCCTCTCCGATGAAGTGTGAGTAGTTTACCTCAGACCTTCAGGTCCATAGTTATTAGCTAGATGGCTTCTTCTCTCTTTTTGGATCTCAATACAATGTTCTCCCCCTCTCTTGTGGAGATCTATTCGATGTAATTTTCTTTTGCGGTGTGTTTGTTGAGACCGATAAATTGTGGGTTTATGATCAAGTTTATCTATGAACAATATTTAAATCTTCTGAATTCTTTTACGTATGATTGGTTATCTTTGCAAGTCTCTTCGAATTATCAGTTTGGTTTGGCCTACTAGATTGATCTTTCTTGCAATGGGAGAAGTGCTTAGCTTTGGGTTCAATTTTGCGGTGTCCTTTCTTAGTGACAGTAGGGGCAGCAAGGCACATACAGTATTGTTGCCATCGAGGATAACAAGATGGGGTTTATATCATATTGCATGAGTTTATCCCTCTATATCATGTCATCTTGCTTAAAGCGTTACTCTGTTCTTATGAACTTAATACTCTAGATGCATGCTGGATAGCGGTCGATGTGTGGAGTAATAGTAGTAGATGCAGGCAGGAGTCGGTCTACTTGTCTCGGACATGATGCCTATATACATGATCATACCTAGATATTCTCATGACTATGCTCAATTCTGTCAATTGCTCAACAGTAATTTGTTCACCCATCGTAAATACTTATGCTCTTGAGAGAAGCCACTAGTGGAACCTATGGCCCCCAGGTCTATTTTCCATCATATTACTCTCCCGACAACAAGCTATTTCTCGCGCCATTTTTATTTTTGTTTTCTTTACTCTGCATCTTTATAATAAAAATAACGAAAATATTATCTTATCATATCTATCAGATCTCACTCTCATAAGTGACCGTGTAGGGATTGACAACCCCTTATCGCGTTGGTTGCGAGGATTTATTTGTTTGTGTAGGTGCGAGGGACTCGTGCGTGGCCTCCTACTGGATTCATACCTTGGTTCTCAAAAACTGAGCGATATACTTACGCTACTCTGCTGCATCACCCTTTCCTCTTCAAGGGAAAACCAACGCAGTGCTCAAGAGGTAGCTGCGTTCCGTCGAGCCACCGCATGCCAGTGGTGGAAGGACCGGAGGTGCTGCAGCCACGGTGCACTCTCCTCCGCCACGCCAGCCACCACGGGTGTCGGTCCGTCGTGATGACGCTTGTCATAACATTTCCATAGCATCTTCTGACCCACGGACCCACCGCAATCAGCGCCAGGTTCTTTGGGAGCGAGCCCATGATGACGCTTGAACCACCATCGAGCGCCGGCGCGATGTGCGCCACCAGTCAGATAGGCGGGCGGGGCCCACTATGGACCACCCAGCGCCAGGGGGCTCTGGCGGCCTACCCTACGAGGTGGGTTGCCCAGCCTTTACCCATGAGCTGCGGCAGTTCCAGTGGCCCTCCCACCGCACGTTCAGGCCCAACGTCGGCGAGAAGTACAATGGCAAGACCCATCCATCGGAGTTCCTCAGCATCTACACCATCGCCATGTAAGCTGCTGGGGCTCGCGACGATAAGGTGCTTGCCAATTACTTCCTGTTGGCACTTAAACCCAATGTCATGTCATGGTTGATGCACTTGCCGGTGGATTCTATCTCTTGTTTGCCGGATCTGTGCCATGAGTTCATTGGCGCCTTTACGGGGGGCCACCAAGCTCATGGCCAGGCAAGCGATTTGCATATCATCCCCCAGAAAGAAGGTGAAACCCTGCGCAAGTACATACAGAGATTCAGCCGGGTCAGTACAACATCCCAGATGTTCATCCCGCCGCTGTGATCAGCGCATTCCACCAGAATGTGCCCAACCGCAAGATGCGTGAAGAGCTGGCGATGAACAAGGTCAAAGATGTGGCCAAACTTTATGTTCTGGCCGATAGGTGTGCTCGGGCTAAAGAGGGGAGGAAGTACCCCGGCAAGGACGCCGGTGCGGAAACCGACTCCACAGACGAGGGTACAGCCACCCCGACGAAGAAGGGCCGGCGCCGCAATAGGAAACGCAAGGGCAAGACTGTGCTTGCCGTCGAGGGATCCGAGGACATCGGCGCTGCCAAGAAGGCCAAGGCAGACGACCCCGGCAAGGAAATTGCCGGGTGCGCCGCTTGTTGGGCCTTGGCAGCTGCCGACAAGCCAGGAGGCTCCGACAAGCAGTACTGCAAGATCCACCGCACCAAGGGCCATGACTTCCAGAACTGCCGACAAGTTGAGCTACTTGCTGAAAAGCAAAAAGCCGAGTATGAGAGGCGAGACAAGGAGAAGGGCCAGGATGGTGCCGAAAGATCCGGCAAGAAGCGTGGCAGCCAAGGGGGTCGTCGCGGCAAGGATAGCCAGCAAGAGAGGCCCGCTCGGGGCCGCGATAAGAAGCAGGAAGGCGACGGTCATGACGAGGACAATGAGTCCGACGAGCAGGGTTTTTAGAAAGCTACGGAGGCTATGTGCGTCGATGGTGGCGCCTCGCTGCACACTTCTCACCGCCAGCACAAGCAGTGGGCGCGTGAGATCACAACAGCGGAGCCATCATTCGATGCTCAAAAGCCACTGAAGTGGTCTAGCACGCCCATCATTTCTGACGCCGGGGACCACCCTGATCACACAACTGCGGTCGGGTGCTTGCCGTTGTTGGTTTCACCAACGATACACAACCTCAAGGTGACAAAAATGCTAGTTGACGACGGGGATGGTCTGAACTTGATCTCGCCTGTTGTGATCAAAAGGCTGCAGATTCCTGACGGAGACCTCGAAGAGACAGGCACGTTTCAAGGGGTCAACCCGGGAAGGAGCCAGCCGAAGGGTAAGGTCACGCTGCCCGTGACGTTTGGAGGCGAGTTGAAGTATAGGACAGAGAGGATTGTTTTCGGTGTAGACGAGATCCCCTTGCCCTACAATGGGATCCTCGGCCGCCTGGCACTGGCTAAGTTCATGGCGGCGTCACATTACGCCTACAACACGCTGAAGATGCCTCGGCCGATGACCATCATCACCGTCCCCTGCGGCAAGAAGGATGCGCTGATCTGCACTGACCAACTCTACCGGGAGGCAGTTGCAGCTCCTGCCGCCAAGGCACTTGCTCCTGCCGCCGAAGCCCCGGGAGGGAAGAAGACCGGCAAGACCTCTCGCACCCACTCCGGCAAGCGCACCTCTTCGGAGTGTTGTGCTCCCGTCGAGGACGTGCCAGAGAGCTCCGCTGGCAAGAGCAAGAAATCCAGAGCTGTGCCAGCAGAGACCAAGAAGGTGTCCGTCAAGGAGGATGGCACGGGAGGGGCTTTCACCATAAGCTCCTCCCTTGATAGCAAATAGGGAAGCGTGCTCATCACCTTCCTGTGGGCGAATGTCGATGTGTTTGCATGGCAAGCATCTGACATCCCCGGCGTTCCCAGGGAGGTGATTGAGCACCATCTTGCTGTCTGTCCTCATGCGTGACCCGTCAAGAAGAAGGTCAGGAAGCAAGCTTTGGAGCGGCAGGAGTTCATCACGGAGGAGATCAGGAAGTTATAAGCGGCAGGCTTGGTGAGGGGACTACTCCATCCGACGTGGTTGGCCAATCCGGTGGTGGTGCGCAAGGCAAATGGGAGTGGAGGCTGTGTATTGATTACACGAACATCAATAAGGCCTGTCCAAAGGACCATTTCCCATTGCCGCGCATTGACCAGATTGTTGACTCCATGGCCGGGTGCGACTTGTTATCATTCCTCGAGGCCTACTCAGGATGCCACCAGATCTGCATGACAAGAGAAGATGAGGAAAAGACAGCATTCATCACCCCATGTGGTACATTTTGCTTTTTGCGAATGCCTTTCGGGTTGAAGAGTGCTGGCTCAACGTTTGCAAGGGCAATCCAAATTGGTTTTGAGCCCCAACTACATAGAAATATGGAAGCTTATATGGATGACATAGTGGTCAAAACCAAGGACAAGGCGACACTCGTGCAAGATTTAGAAGAGACGTTTGCAAATTTGCGCAAGATCAACCTCAAGTTGAACCCTGAGAAGTGTGTCTTCGGTGTTCCATCCGGCAAACTTCTCAGGTTCTTTGTGTCATAGCGCGGGATCGAGGCGAATCCAAATAAGATCAAGGCCATTGAGCAAATTGAGGCACCTAAGAGGATCAAGGATGTGCGCTGGCTCACTGGCTGCGTTGCCGACATGAGCAGGTTCATTTCCAAGACTGCTGAGCGTGCCCTCCCCTTTTTCAAAATCTTGAAGAAGGCGGTCCCAATGGAGTGGACCCCAGAGGCGAAGCAGCACTGTAGGATTTGAAGAAATACCTCTGCTCTACACCAATACTGGTTGCGCCTAAACCAAAAGAGTCGTTGCTGCTGTATCTTGCGGCAACGGACCAAGTGGTTAGCGCCGCGCTAGTGGCACAGAGGGAGGTCGACAAAGAGGCAGCGACAACGGCAAGACGGGCGGATGACGAACCAGGGCTTCCCCCGGCAGGGCCTGGTACCGGCGAGGTGACGCCCCCGGCAGAGGCTGACGCCGGCGGGACGGGGCCCGTGCAACCTAATGGAGTGGCGCAGAAGAAGAAGATGATGCAGCACCCATTTTACTTTGTCAGCTCCCTCATGCAGGGGGCTAGATCAAGGTACTCCGGTGTGCAGAAATAGCTCTTTGGCCTCCTTATGGCCTCGAGGAAGCTGCGTCATTACTTCCAAGCCCACGAGATCACTGTCGTCACCCGCCTCCCGTTGCAACGGATATTGCATAACCCAGACGCAACCGGGAGGATTGTGGAATGGGCTTTGGACCTGTCGAGCTTTGGTTTGAAGTTTGAAAGTACTTCAACGATCGAGAGTAGAGTCTTGGCAGAGTTCATTGCCGAATGGACCTCAACGCCCGACGAAGAGATCCAGGAGACTACTCTCCCCGGCAAGGAAAGAAGTCGCAACTGGATTATGTACTTTGACGGTGCTTTCTCGCTGCAAGGCGCCGGTGCTGGTGTGCTACTCGTGGCACCCATCGGAGAGCACCTCAAGTATGTAGTCCAGACGCACTTTCCCAGGGAGATGTCGACGAACAACACTACTGAGTACGAGGGGTTGCTTGCCGGTCTCAGGATCATGGCAGACCTCGGAATAAAGAAGCTCATCGTCAGGGGTGATTCGCAGCTTGTCGTCAAGCAAGTTAACAAAGACTATCAAAGCCTGTTGATGGAGGCCTACGTGAATGAGGTGAGGAAGTTGGAGGAGCGTTTTGACGGTATACAAGCGAAGCATGTTCCCCGAGTGGAGAACGACACTGCCGATTACCTGTCAAAGCGCGCTGCACTCAAACTGTCTATGGATCCAGGTACTTTTGTGCTTCAGTTAACTCAACCATCCATTGAACCATTGACAGAGCAGAACAAGCGCAGGAAATCAGGCCCCCGCAAGTACTTTCCCGCCGAGCTCCCAGGAGCGGCCGGCAAGGATGTTGCTGTGGACACCGAGCCTGCCATGGGGCCACAAACTCCGGCAGGGCATCAAGCCCTGGCCGTAGAGACAGCCGCTCCAATGGCAGAAGAAATGCCTTTGGTCCTTGTCGTCGAACCCCAGGCTCCGGCATGGGCACAACATACTGTCGGATTCCTCCAAACAGGGGAACTTCCTGAGGAGCAGGAAGAAGCGGAGAAAGTAGCCCATCGGTCCGCCATGTATCAGTTCGTCGACGACGTCCTGTACAGAAAAAGACCGAGCGGTGTGAAATTAAAGTGCATTCCCCGGGAGGAAGGACTGGAGCTGTTAGCAGAGATACACGGAGGCATATGTGGCTCCCACATAGGGTCGAGGGCCCTTGCCGGCAAGGTTTCTTCTGGCCCACAGCCCTCCAAGATGCAATGGCACTACTAACCAAGTGTGAAGAGTGCCAGTTCCATTCAAAGAAGCTACATCAACCAGCTCAAGCTCTCCAGACAATCCCTCTTTCCTGGCCATTCTCGGTCTGGGGCTCGACATACTGGGCCCCTTCCCTCGTGCTGTCGGGGGCTTTGAGTACTTGTACGTTGCGATCGACAAGTTCACAAAGTGGCCGGAGGTGGAGGCAGTGAAAAGGGTGACAGCACAGTCAGCCGTCAAATTCTTCAAGGGGCTAGTCTACCATTTTGGTGTGCCAAATAGAGTCATCATCGACAACGGCACGCAGTTCATGAGCCACGCCTTCATGCAGTACCTCTAAGACCTCGGCAGCAAGGTCTGTTTTGCTTCTGTTGCACATCCACGGAGGAATGGCCAAGCTGAGAGAGCAAATGCTTAAGTGTTGCGAGGCCTCCGGACGAGGACCTTTGACAGGCTACGCAGGTGCGAGCGACGCTGGATTGATGAATTGCCGGCGACTCTTTGGTTAAACAGAACGACACCAAATCGAGCCACCAGCCACACACCCTTCTCCCTCGTTTACGGGGCAGAAGCAGTTCTCCCCACAGAACTCACATACGGGTCACCTCGAGTGCTCGCTTGTGATGAGCTTGAGCAAGAGCAGTTGCAGCAAGATGACGCAACGCTCCTTGAGGAAGATCGTCTTCGGGCGGCTGTACGAGCAGCACGCTACCAGCAAGCCTTGCGCCGCTACCATAGCCGCAAGGTCCATGCCCGAAGCTTTGAGGAAGGCAACCTTGTTCTTCGTCACGTTCAGTCGGCTGAGAATTCCGACAAGTTGACGCCAAAGTGGGAAGGCCCTTATCGGGTAATATGAGTCACCAGGCCCGGCGCAGTCCGCCTGGAGACTGAAGATGGTATTCCAGTGAGCAACTCCTGGAACATCGAACATCTTCGTAAGTTTTACCCGTAAGGCGCGGTTGCCGGGCTCCCCGGCAAACCACCTTTTGTACAAGTCTTGCCGGCAAGGCATGTAACCCTTTGTACAAAGCCAGGCGCAGACCCTGAGCATAAATAAATGAAGCGCTGGCGCCCTAAGTTTTAGCATGCATGCTAGGTTGAGTCTCTCTTTGTGTTAGGGTTGATAGTGCTTGGCGGCGACTAATCCTTAGCATAGAGGTCGAGTATGCATCTCTCTGTTCCTTTCCGCCCCTTTTTGGTTCGCAGGATGCATGAACATTTCTGCTGAGCTATTCTGGAAGAAAAGAGAATAGGCCGATGCCCGGACCTCGGCAAGCCAAGGTTGCCGGGGGCTGCAGGTCTGAGAATCCGGTCGTAGCAAGCCAAGGTTGCCGGGGGCTGCGACATCAGATAAGTCTTTCTCCCCCACTCTGTGCCTCCGTATGAAACTTGAACGTACGAGACTTCGCTCGCTCTCATACCATTTTGCTCCCTCCGTCCGGTGCCCAAAAGCCTTACTTTGGGCCGGAACTTGGTTGTAGTGCGACGGAAAGGGGACGAGCGAAGGGCCTAAACCTACTTAGCCCCTACCTCCGCCAAGGGCGTGAGTGTAGCCGAGCTATAGGGCAGGACGGCAAGGCCTGATGCGGGGGTACAGTGTTTATCTTAAGATAACAAGGACTCGCACCTTGGTGTGGCCCTCGCCCATGCGCAAACAAAACCCGGAAAACACCCTTCTCTTCATTAATACGTTGCCAACAATTACAATTCGTACAGAATGCATACATGAGCAAGGGGGTTACAGGGTTTAAATTCTACTAAGGCCCGTAGGCTTACAAACTAAAAAAAGATAAGTGCCCTGTGATCCCCGTTCTTGCCCTTTTCCTCCCAGGTGCGGCAGGTGAAGGCAAAAAAGGAGCGATGGGGAACACGCCGATGGAGAGCTTGACGAGGAAGGCCCTCGGCGGGGCGCGTGGCCAGGGGAGGAGCGACGCGGTCAGTCGGAGTCAGTGTCCCTCTGCTCAACGCCCTCGTCGTCGTTGTCGCTGTCCTCCTCGTCACTCCCGCTTGCGGAAGAGTTTTCATCATCGGAGGAGCTCTCCACACAGCACTTTAGGCGAGTTCCAAGATCTTCAAAGACCTTGACGGAGAGCAGGCCGTTCTCCATTAATTTGAAATAGAGAACGAGCGCCGCCGTCAGGCTGTGGATACGAGCGAAGACCTTCCACCCGTGGTGAAGATACATCACATAAGGGGCGGGGAAATCGACGTCCACCTGCGTGCCGCCGTTCCCGTAGCCCCTCATGTGCAACCTCAGAGACTGTGGCGGGTCGAGCTCCATCTCCCGAGCGAATGGAGTAGGGAGACGAAGCCGACGGCGCGCTGGCCGGTGCAGCCTGATGAAGAACTCACGAGGCTGGTCCCGACGTGGCCCTCCATTGGGGGAGGGACCGCCGGCGGAGGCAAGGCCGATGCGCCGCCCGTTCCTCCTCTTCCCCAAGCACCACGACGACCTTGGCCTAGCCCCCTCCCCCTTCCCCTCGCGGCCGGGTCCGCCGCCACGAGCTCTTGGGAAGGAGGGGCGTGCTGTCGAGCGGAGATCCTTGACGCCACCGTCGAAGCACCGGCGCGCCCTCTCGCCATGACAGAAGGGAGAAAGAAGCCAAGGTGAAACGAGGAGGATGGTGAAAGATTGAGGGGTGCCATTTCCCCCCTCCCCTTCTTATAAATGGGCGGGGTCGGGGCTCGGCCGCCCCGCTCAACCAATCTAGCCATCAATGGCGCAGGGAACCGAGACTGACCCGCTGCTCCAATCAGCGGCGGCCCGGTTTCCTGCCTCGTCATTCAAGTCCCACGCCCGCCGTCTGCCATCTTTAAGGCATGGGAGACACGTGGCGAGCAAACAGGGATCGAGGGCACAAGCGAGGCGACCGTTTTCTCCCCCGTGGTCGCGAGGCACGAGCGCCTCGAAGGCCATAACCCGAGTCCACTCAGTAAATGAGCCGCGCCCCTGTGTATCCCTCTTTTTATGGGGAAGGCGCGAGCCGCCTCTTTACCACGATGTGACGCATGAGGGCAGCCGCCACCCCACGCATGCGCCCCACGTCATGCATGACCCTTCACGACGCGCATTCAATGTGGGTCGTGGGGAAGCGCAAGTGAGCGAAGGAATTACTCCGGTAAAAATCCGCCCCGCCTGACCGCGCACTGTTCTGGGCCCGACCCAACAACGCGTTGCGCTTATGTGTGGCCGAGGCCCGGGGGCTCCTGTCGGTGTACAAAAGTAGGGGCCCTTTTTGTACCCCTCTACTTGTGCACGGGCAGTTAGAGCCGCGCCTGCGGCCGCACTTAGCAGGGCAAAGGGAGGAGACAGAAGCACAGGACGGGCAAAGCAACGCCTTGACAGAGACACAAAGAGCAAGAGGGCGAGGCAGACTCCCCCGGCAAGACCCTTGCCGGGGCGGCCTCTGCGGCCCTGGCAAGAGCCTTGCCGGGGCAACTTGCCCAACACCGGAAGAGCGAGCCACCCTTGAGCCCGAGGGTTCCAACGCCGCCAATAACCACATTGGAGCCAAGGCTCGGGAGGCACCTCTGTGGTGGCATGCTGATCTTTGTCAAGATCATAATCACACAAGATCAGAAGAGGACCAGAAGACGACGATCCTCGGTGGGATCCTAGCAAGGAAATCCACGAGACCCCCGGCAAGACCCTTGCCGGGGACGACCACGATGCCACGGCAAGACCCTTGCCGGGGCCCCGGCAAGGCCCTTGCCAAAGACACCTACGGGCCACAGCCGGGCCCGCGTCTGCCAAGACTCCACCGCCGTTCCCATGCAACTGTCAGCCCAACCAGCTGGGCAGGCACCTGCATGGCGACATGCAGCTTCCAGGCCAGCTCAGCAAACACCTACGTGGTGGCATGCAGATCTTCCTGAAGACCCTACCACCACGCCATCGCAGCAGCCTGCCAGCCTACGTGTCGCTGCATGCCTCGTTGGCCTAGACGCGTGTCGGAGCAAGATGGAGCGGCGACGGACTGGGACGGGCCTCGTTTCCGTCGCCAATAAAGCAACGGGACACCTAAGGAGCGCATTTACTGCGCCTTGTCCCGTAATTACAGGCGATCAGCTTGTATACTGTACACCTTTCCACCTCCCGTGTGCCACTATGGCAACCCCTTTTGTCTATAAAAGGAGGCCCGAGGCGACCAGGAGAGGGATTCGGATCTTTTGGACTAGACACGCACCATAGCTAGTTCAAGAACTCAAGAACACTCAAATACATACACCAAAGCAGGACTAGGGTTTTACACATCCTAGCGCCCTGAACCTGGGTAAACGATCTTTGTGCTGGCTCCTAGACCTGCTCTTTGCACAACCCCGTGCCCGCCAACCGTAGAAGGGATCCCAGTGATCCCATAGGTGTCATTTCCACCAACAATGAGATATAAATTGTTGTATGAGATGATCATGTTTTGTTTAAGTTATTGGCAACTGGCAGGAGCCTTATGGTTGTCTCTTTATTGCATAAGATGCAAGAGCCATATAATTGCTTTACTTATCGCTATGCGATAGCAATAGTTGCAAAAGCAATAGTTGGTGAGACGACCATGTGACGACACGTTGATAAAGATCAAGATGATGGAGATCATGTTGTCATGCCGGTGACGATGGAGATCATGACGGTACTTTGGAGATGGAGATCAAAGGCACAAGATGACGATGGCCATATCTTGTCACATTGCATGTGATGTTTATCTTTTATGCATCTTATTTTTCTTAGTACGATGGTAGCATTATGAGATGATCCCTTAATAAAATTTCAAGGTATAAGTGTTCTCCCTGAGTATACACCATTGCGACAGTTCTTCGTGCTGAGACACCACGTGATGATCGGGTGTGATAAGCTCTACGTTCACATACAACGGGTGCAAGCCAGTTTTGCACATGCAGAATACTCGGGTTAAACTTGACGAGCCTAGCATATGCAGATATGGCCTCGGTACACTGAGACCGAAAGGTCGAACGTGAATCATATAGTAGATATGATCAACATAGTGATGTTCACCATTGACTCGAGGGAAGTCTATCTAAGTGGGAGTTCTTAAGTAATATGATTAATTGAACTTTAATTTATCATGAACTTAGTCCTGATAGTATTTGCAAATTATGTTGTAGATCAATAGCTCGCGATGTAGTTCCCCATTTATTTTTTGATATGTTCCTAGAGAAAAATAAGTTGAAAGATGTTAGTAGCAATGATGCGGACTAGCTCCGTTATCTGAGGATTATCCTCATTGCTGCACAGAAGTATTATGTCCTTGATGCACCGCTAGGTGACAGACCTATTGCAGGAGCAGATACAGACGTTATGAACGTTTGGCAAGCTCGGTATGATGACTACTTGATAGTATAGTGCACCATGCTTTACAGCATAGAACCGGGACTTCATTTTGAACGACATGGAGCATATGAGATGTTCGAAGAGTTGAAATTGGTATTTCAGACTCATGCCCGAGTCGAGAGGTATGAGACCTCTGACAAGTATTTTTGCCTACAAGATGGAGGAGAATAGCTCAACCAATGAGCATGTGCTCAGAATGTCTGAGTACTACAATCGCTTGAATCAAGTGGGAGTTAATCTTTCAGATAAGATAGTGATTGACAGAGTTCTCTAGTCACTATCACCAAGTTACTGGAACTTCGTGATGAACTATAATATGTAAGGGTTGACGAAAACGATTCCCCGAGCTCTTCGCGATGCTGAAATCGGCGAAGGTAGAAATCAAGAAAAGCATCAAGTGTTGATGGTTGACAAAACCACTAGTTTCAAGTAAAAGGGAAAAGGGAAAGAAAGGGACCTTCAAGAAGAATGACAAGCAAGTTGCCACTCCCGTGAACAAACCCAAAGCTAGACCTAAGCCTGAAACTGAGTGCTTCTACTGCAAAGGGAATGGTCACTGGAAGCGGAACTACCCCAAATACTTGGCGGATAAAAAGGATGGCAAAGTGAACAAAGGTATATTTGATATACATGTTATTGATGTGTAATTTACTAGTGTTCATAGTAACCCCAGGGTATTTGATACCGGTTCAGTTGCTAAGATTAGTAACTTGAAACAGGAGTTGCAAAATGAACAGAGACTAGTTAAGGGCGAGGTGACGATGTATGTTGGAGGTGATTCCAAGGTTGATAAGATCACCATCGCATACTCCCTCTACCTTCGGGATTACACTACTGCAGGATACTGCTAACGCGACACTACGATCAGAGACCCTTTGCCGAGACTGTGTGCGATGCAATAATCGCAAACGGTGGTGTAAAAACCGTCAAAAAAGGTGCAAAACATTTGGGATGATGGATGCATCAAACACGGTTAAGATTTTAGTTGTGTGTGCGATGTAGGGCATACGGTTAATCCATTCAAATTGTCTGCGATGAGGCAGAACAACAGAAACGGGCAGCCATAACAACCTGTGTGCGATGCAGGACACACGGTTAATCCATTCGAACTGTTTGCGATGACGTAGAACAACAGAAATGGGCAGCCATATCAATGTGTGTGCGATATATGGCATACAGTTAACTCGGACGAACTGTTTTCGATTAGGGAACACAACTGAAACGGTTCAACTTAACAAGATGTGTGTGATATGCAGCATATAGTTCACATGGATGAACTGTTTGCGATGAGCCAAAAGAACACAAGCGAGTCATGTAAACAAGATGTGTGTGATACATGGCAAACAGCCGACTCGGATGAACTATTTGCGATGAGAAATTACAACACATATGGTCAATACAGTTACTTCGTGTGTGATTCCGTGTGTAGAAAAAACTTTGAAAAATGCAAACTAGTTGCTTGCCGTGGCTAGGAGTATCGCACACAATGCGTCTGCGAGTACTCGTGTGCGATGATTAGTATGTTACACATACGTTTCCTTATGTGAACATGTGTGTGAATTTGCAATATGGACAGTTAATATGCAAATGCCTTCTGGACATCGGGCACACGCTTAAACTCAATGAACTGTGTATGATACTAATACTTTCCATGAAAATTTATGAACTTGGGTAACAACATTTGAGTAACATATATATATAGTGGTTACACTATTCGACAAAAGGACGATCTTCGTAACACGGTTTTGACAACCGTGTGGTCCATATCTACATACTTAACATAGTAACAACTATCACATTTTAAGAGGGTAAGGGCCAACAACCATATGGTCCATATCTACATACTTAACATATATAGTAACAGCTAGCACATTTGAAGAGTCTGAGGGCCAACAACCAAAACTATCCACTGGAAGCAGCTTTATCACGGCGACTCGACATCTCGTCAATGAAAAGGAAGAGCCCTCCTATGCCTTGGTAGAGCAGGAGTAGAACAGTGTCTCCAATTTTCCAATATGGATGCATTGCCACGAGAAGCGAGAACTTGTTAATTTGAATGGTTACATTTTTGCGGGAAATGCAGTACCTTGCAATCACTTTGGCGTTATTAGCAGGCACAAGTGTAATTCGACCACGCCAGGAAATCGATCTAGGAACGGCTACAGGGGGCAATTTTTGTTGACATGTAGAATAAAAAACAATTGTAACATATCGTTGAAGATATATATAGTTTATGAGCATCAACATTAAAATAAGACTTTTTACTAGCACTTTGTGCACACAATTGGTCTTGTTCGGTGTGTTCACCATAGGTCTAATTAATCCCATCCAAAATCCAGCGTTCATATGATGTGCTATCTCTGTCAGATTATCAACAAAGTTTATGACATGCTTCAAGTCCTTCCAGTGAAATTTGGTACACTAACTAACATACAGATCGTTCACTATGCATGCAACATATCCTGCTTAAAAGGTGGAAAGGTATTATTTATTCAGAACATGGCAGAAGAATATATAGTGCGCATAAATTGGTAAACAAAATTTGTTACTGCCTAGGAACGGAGTCAGAATATGATATCACAATTGGTTTCTTAAATAGTGATCAATTAGTTGCTTAAATAGTAATATGACAGCATGGAGAAAGTTGAAAGGACACTAACCTCAATCAGACTTTGATCGGCTGATGACATTGGGGAAGTAAACATCCATGTTAGTTAGACCAGGCTGTGGTGCACGCACTAGAATTTTATTGCCACCTTTCAATTCATAACACTTAGACATTTTTCTCCAAAGGTCTGCACTAAAATAGGAGTGACCATCTTTATCAAGTTTTACGCTATCCGTCATTGTAAATCCATGTTGCGTTGTCAATATGACATCCTGGGAGTCATCAACAAAGTAAAGCCCAAGATTTCCTTCTACTCATGTTCTTGCAAAGCAAGGGATGTACTGCTTGAAATGAAAATTAAGATTGTAAAATAGATATATTGAAATAACCGAGCAAGATGCAAATATGGGAGTAACTGATACAACATATCCACATATAGATGCAATCAAAGTACAAAAATATAGAATTAAAAATAGATAATGTAACAAAGATTTGATGCAAATATATAGATAATGTAGCAACAGACGGTATATGTTCACAAATTTAGGCCATGCCAACCGTGGTAGGTTGAGATTGAACATAACGAGCGCTCCCTGAAGTCATCCGGAATGGTGAGGTAGAACTTCGTTTCCGACTGGCCACGATCACAGTTGCCCAATTTGTGCTCGCACTGTGCACACATGAATGAACACCCACGAATCAGCTAGAACAAAAATGATTCCACGGCGATTTCCGTCGGTTGATTAACAGCGACGGACGGGCTGCGATAAGAGATGAGTGAATATTTTGCTAATTAAGTTGATTACCTTCTCCATCAGAAAAATCCCCGGCCCAATCCCGCAGAAAACCCCAGTCGACCAGAGTCTAGAATGTCGGTGCAGATAGGCGGCGGAAAGCGGTGGAGGCGAAATCCGGTGCTGTTTGGAGCGCAACCTACGCCCGCCGCCAACAGCCGTCGAGCTTAGGGTGCAGAGTTGCAGAGGAGTCCGTGGCGAGTGAGTGGGGACGAACAGGGTGAGGGCTTTCTTTTTCTTTTGCATGTGTGAGTGAACACACACGGTTCGCAGAGGAGACGGAGATGAATCATGTGCGATAGTAAATCACCGAGATTGAATGGGAATCCAAATTTCCTTTGTCCTTCATCCATGAGTTTTTTTCTACGATGAACATAAACCCTGCTAATCACCGTGTTCAAATTTGACACTTTTCCGGGTTCATTTACAATATTTAGGGGATTATGTGCATTTTGTAGGCATTAATGCACACCATTCAAATTCAAACAATCGGTGCATGAAAGGGTGCACAAGAACGGTCTGGAAAAACCATACTCATGGTATTTAGTAATTTCTCAAGCCTTTTACAAGGAATGGACAGAGATTTCAATGGAATGCGTGGCAATAGTCAACCACAAATGCGTCATTTACTGGGTTATCAACTATAGAACAATGAAATATGTGCTTGAAAAACATGACGACTCGCATGGTTCCATGGTATGGCCTCACCGTGCCCTGGTCGCTAAGAAGGTTTGATTTACGTCGTCATGCATGCCCTTCAAAAATCGAACCATCACCGAGGAAGTTCAATTCTTTCGAGAGGGAAATCACCAAGATTGAAGGGGAATCCAAATTTCCGTCCTAGTTTGTCATTCAGTTTTTTTCCAACGATCAACATACCGCCCCAAATGAAACGTGTTCAAATTTGAGATTTTACCGAACTAATTTACCATATTTAGGGGATTGTGTGCATTTTCTAGGCATTAATTATGCCCATAATTCAAATTCAAACAATCGGTGCATGAAAAGGTGCACAAGAACGGTCTGGAAAACCATGCTCGTGCTATTTAGTACATTCTCATGCCTTTGCCAAGGAATGGGCAGATATTTCAAGGAAATGTGTGGCAATAGTCAACCATAAACGCGTCGTTTACTAGGTTAACAACTATACAAAAATTAAATACATGCTTGGAAAAACATGACGCCTGGTGAGGTGCCATGGTATGACCTCATCGTGCCCTGGTAAAAATGTCATCATGCGCCTTTCATAAAACGAACCATCATCCGAGGAAGTTTCATGGTTTCGAGGGGGGAACTCACCAAGATTGAAGGGGGATCCAAATTTCTTTGTCCTTTGTCCACGAGTTTTTTCTATGATGAACATACATCCTGCAAATCACGGTGTTCAAATTTGGCACTTTTCCGGGTTCATTTGCCATATTTAGGGGATTATGTGCATTTCCTAGGCATTAATGCACATAATTCAAGTTCAAACAATCGATGCATGAAAGCGTCCACAAGAACGGCCTGGAAAACCATGCTCGTGCCATTTAATAAATTCCCATGCCTTTCACAAGGAATAATGGATACATATTTCATTGAAATGTGTGGCAATAGTCAACCACAAATGTTTGTTTGTTGGGTTTTCAACTATAGAAAGAATGAAATAAATGCTTAAAAAACATGATGCCTGGCATGGTGCCATGGTATGACCTCACCATGCCCTAGTAAACATTTGAGAAGGTTTGGCTTATGTCGTCATGCACGCCCTTCATAAATCGAACCATCACTGAGGAAGTTCAAAGCTTTCGAGAGGGAAATCACCAACATTGAAGGGGAATCCAAATTTCCGTCCTAGTTTGTCATTCAGTTTTTTTCCAACGGTCAACATAGCACCTCAAATGCAACATGTTCAAATTTGACTTTTTCCGGGCTCATTTACCTTATTTAGGGGATTATGTGCATATTCAAGGCATTAAATGGACATAATTCAAATTCGAACAATCGGTGCATGAAAAGGTGCACAAGAAGGGTCTGGAAAACCATGCCTCGTGTTATTTAGTACATTCTTATGCCTTTTACAAGGAATGCGCAGATATTTCAAGGAAATGTGTGGCAATAGTCAACCATAAACGCGTCGTTTACTCGGTTCACAACTATACAAAAAATGAAACACATGGTTCGAAAACATGACGCCTGGTGTGGTGCCATGGTATGGCCTCACCATGCCCTGGTAAAAATTTGAGAATGTTTTCCTTATGTCGTGATGCGCGCCTTTCATAAAATGAACCATCATCCGAGGAAGTTTGATGGTTTCGAGGGGGAAATCACCAAGATTGAAGGTGGATCCAAATTTCCTTTGTCCTTTGTCCACGAGTTTTATTCTATGATGAGCATACAACCTGCAAATCACCGTGTTCAAATTTGGCACTTTTCCGGTTTCATTTGCCATATTTAGGGGATTATGTGCATTTCTTAGGCATTAATGTGCATAATTAAAGTTCAAAAAATCGATGCATGAAAGGGTCCACAAGAACGGCCTAGAAAACGATGCTCGTGCCATTTAATAAATTCCCATGCCTTTGACAAGGAATAATGGATAGATATTTCGTTGAAATGTGTGGCAATAGTCAATCACAAATGTTTGTTTGTTGGGTTTTCAACTATAGAAAAAATGAAATAAATGCTTAAAAAACATGACGCATGGCATGGTGCCATGGTATGACCTCACCATGCCCTGGTAAAAATTTGAGAAGGTTTGGCTTATGTCGTCATGCACGCCCTTCATAAATCGAACCATCATCGAGGAAGTTCCATGCTTTGGAGAGGGAAAATCCCCAAGATTGAAGGGGAATCCTAATTTTTGACCTAGTTTATCATTCAGTTTTTTTTCCAACGATCAACATACCGCCTCAAATTTAACGTGTTCAAATTTGACATTTTTCCAGGCTCATTTACCATATTTAGGGGATTATGTGCATTTTCTAGGCATTAATGGACATAATTCAAATTTGAACAATCGTTGCATCAAAAGGTGCACAAGAATGGTCTAGAAAACCATGCTCGTGTTATTTAGCACATTCTCATGCCTTTTACAAGGAGTGGGCAGATATTTCAAGGAAATATGTGGCAATAGTCAACCATAAACGCGTCGTTTACTCGGTTAACAACTATACAAAAAATGAAACACATGGTTGGAAAACATGACACCTGGCGTGGTGCCATGGTATGGCCTCACCATGCCCTGGTAAAAATTGGAGAATGTTTTCCTTGTGTCGTGATGAGCGCCTTTCATAAATCGAACCATCACAGAGGAAGTTTCATGGTTTCAAGGGGGAAATCACCAAGATTGAAGGGGAGGTCCAAATTTCCTTTGTCCTTTGTCCACGAGTTTTTTTTCTACGATGAACATACAACCTGCAAATCACCGTGTTCAAATTTGGCACTTTTCCAGGTTCATTTGCCATATTTAGGGGATTATGTGCATTTCCTAGGCATTAATGCACATAATTCAAGTTCAAACAATCGATGCGTGAAAGGGTCCACAAGAACAGCCTAGAAAACCATGCTCGATGAAATGTGTGGCAATAGTCAACCACAAATGTTTGTTTGTTGGGTTTTTGCTACCTCTTGAGCATGCGTTGGTTTTCCCTTGAAGAGGAAAGGGTGATGCAGCAAAGTATCGTAAGTATTTCCCTCAGTTTTTGAGAACCAAGGAACCAATCCAGTAGGAGACTACTCGCAAGTCACCTTGTACGTGCACAAACAGTCAAGAACCTTGCAACCAACGCGATAAAGGGGTTGTCAATCCCTTCATGGCCACTTGCAAAAAGTGAGATCTGATAAAGATAATAAGATAAATATTTTTGGTATTTTTGTTGTATAGATTGGAAAATAAAGATTGCAAAATAAATAGTAAACTAGAATTATAGATCGGAAACTTATATAATGTAAAGTAGACCCGGGGGCCATAGGTTTCACTAGTGGCTTCTCTCATGATAGCATGTATTACGGTGGGTCCACAAATTACTGCTGAGCAATTGATAGAAAAGTGCATAGTTATGATGATATCTAAGGCAATGATCATGAATATAGGCATCACGTCCGTGTCAAGTAGACCGAAATGATTCTGCATCTACTACTATTACTCCACACATCAACCGCTATCCAACATCCATCTAGAGTATTAAGTTCATAAGAACAGAGTAACGCATTAAGCAAGATGACATGATGTAGAGGGATAAACTCAAGCAATATGATATAAACCCCATCTTTTTATCCTCAATGGCAACAATACAATACGTGCCTTGCTGCCCCTGCTGTCACTGGGAAAGGTCACCGCAAGATTGAACCCAAAGCTAAGCACTTCTCCCATTGCAAGAAAGATCAATCTAGTAGGCCAAACTGAACCGGTAATTCGAAGAGACTTGCAAAGATATCAAATCATGCATAAAAAAATTCCGAGAACAACCAAATAATCTTCATAGATAATGATGTTCATAGACCCACAATTCATCGGATCTCGGCAAACACACCGCAAAAGAGTATTACATCGAATAGATCTCCAAGAACATCGAGGAGAACTTTGTATTGAGAACCAAAGAGAGAGAAGAAGCCATCTAGCTAATAACTATGGACCCGAAGGTCTGTGGTAAACTACTCACACATCATCGAAGAGGCTATGGTGTTGATGTAGAAGCCCTCCGTGATCGAATCCCCCTCCGACAGACGCCGGAAAAGGCCCCAAGATGGGATCTCATGGGTACAGAAGGTTGCGGCGGTGGAAAAGTGGTTTCGTGGCTCCCAATGGATGTTTTCAGGGGATAAGAGTATATATAGGCGAAAGAAATAGGTCGGTGGAGCTACGAGGGGCCCACGAGGGTGGGGGCGCGCCCTCCTGCCTCGTGGCCGCCTCGTTGCGTCTCTCACTTCCACTCCAAGTCTCCTGGATTGCGTTTGTTCCAAGAAAGACCCTCGCGAAGGTTTCGTTCCGTTTGGATTCCGTTTGATATTCCTTTTCTGCGGAAGACTGAAATAGGCAAAAAAACAGCGACTGGCACTGGGCCTCCGGTTAATAGGTTAGTCCCAAAAATAATATAAAAGAGCATATTAAAGCCCATTAAACATCCAAAACAGATAATATAATAGCATGGAACGACAAAAAATTATAGATACGTTGGAGACGTATCAGCATCCCCAAGCTTAATTCCTGCTCATCCTCGAGTAGGTAAATTATAAAAACAGAATTTCTGATGTGGAATGCTACCTATCATAATTTTCAATGTAATTTTCTTTATTGTGGCATGAATGTTTAGATCCGAAAGACTCAAGACAAAAGTTTAATATTGACATAAAAATAATAATACTTCAAGCATGCTAACCAAGCAATTCTGTCTTATCAAAATAACATAGCCAAAGAAAGATCATCCCTACAAAATTATATAGTTTGGCCATGCTTCATTTTCGTCACACAAAATGCTCCCATCATGCACAACCCCGATGACATGCCAGGCAATTGTTTCATACTTAGCTTTTTCAACTTTCACGCAATATATGAGCGCGAGCCATGGACATAACACTATAGGTGGAATAGAATATGATGATGGAGGTTGTGTGGAGAAGACAAAAAGGGAGAAAGTCTCACATCGACCCGGCTAATCAACGGGCTATGGAGATGCCCATCAATTGATGTCAATGCGAGGAGTAGGGATTGCCATGCAACGGATGCACTAGAGCTATAAATATAGGAAAGCTCAACAAAAGAAACTAAGTGGGTGTGCATCCAACTTGCTTGCTCACGAAGACCTAGGGCATTTTGAGGAAGCCCATCATGGGAATATACAAGCCAAGTTCTATAATGAAAAATTCACACTAGTATATGCAAGTTACAAAATAAGACTCTCTATCATGAAGATCATGGTGCTACTTTGAACCACAAGTGTGGAAAAAGGATAGTAACATTGCCCTTTCTCTCTTTTTCTCTCATTCATTTTATTTTTGGGCCTTCTTTTTTTCATGCCCTGTTTTTTTCGTCCGGAGTCTCATCCCGACTTGTGGGGGAATCATAGTCTCCATCATCCTTTCCTCACATGGTACAATGCTCTAATAATGAAGATCATCACACTTTTATTTACTTACAACTCAAGAATTACAACTCGATACTTAGAACAAAATATGACTCTATGTGAATGCCTCCGGCGGTGTACCGGGATGTGCAATGAATCAAGAGTGACATGTATGAAAGAATTATGAAGGTGGCGTTGCCACAAATACAATTCCAACTACATGGTCATGCAAATCAATATAACAATGATGGAGCGTGTCATAATAAACGGAACGGTGGAAAGTTGCATGGCAATATATCTCGGAATGGCTATGGAAATGCCATAATAGGTAGGTATGGTGGCTGTTTTGAGGAAGATAGAAGGAGGCTTATGTGTGATAGAGCGTGTCATTTCACGGGGTTTGGATCCACCGGCGAAGTTTGCACCAACTCTCGAGGCGAGAAAGGGCAATGCACGGTACCGAAGAGGCTAGCAATAATGGAAGGGTGAGAGTGCGTATAATCCATGGACTCAACAATAGTCATAAAGAACTCACATACTTATTGAAAAAATCTAGAATTCATCAAAACCAAGCACTACGCTCATGCTCCTAGGGGGGTAGATTGGTAGGAAAAGACCATCGCTCATTCCCGACCGCCACTCATAAGGAAGGCAATCCAAGAACACCTCATGCTTCAAATTTTTCATACAACGGTTACCATACGTGCATGTTACGGGACTCGCAAACCTCAACACAAGTATTTCTCAATTTCACAATTACTCAACTAGCACGACTCTAATATCACCATCTTTATATCTCAAAACAATTATCAAGTATGAAACTTCTCATAGTATTTAATGCACTCTATATGAAAGTTTTTATTATACCCATCTTGGATGCCTATCATATTAGGACTAATTTTATAGCCAAAGAAAATTACCATGCTGTTCTAAAAGACTCTCAAAATAATATAAGTGAAGAATGAGAGATCAATAATTTCTATAAAATAAAACCACCACCGTGCTCTAAAAAGATATAAGTGAAGCACTAGAGCAAAATTATCTAGCTCAAAAGATATAAGTGAAGCACATAGAGTATTCTAATAAATTCCGATTCATGTGTGTATCTCCCAAAAGGTGTGTACAGCAAGGATTATTGTGTTAAACTAAAAATAAAAGACTCAAATCATGCAAGATGCTCCAAGCAAAACACATATCATGTGGTGAATAAAAATATAGCCTCAAGTAAAGTTACCGATAGACGAAGACGAAAGAGGGGATGCCTTCCGGGGCATCCCCAAGCTTAGGATTTTGGTTGTCCTTGAATTTTACCTTGGGGTGGCTTGGCCATCCCCAAGCTTAGGCTCTTTCCACTCCTTATTCCGAAATCCATCAAATCTTTACCCAAAAACTTGAAAACTTCACAACACAAAACTTAAACAGAAAATATCATGAGCTCCGTTAGTATAAGAAAATAAATCACCACTCTAAGGTAATGTAATGAACTCATTATTTATTTATATTGGTGTTAAACCTACTGTATTCCAACTTCTCTATGGTTCATACCCCCCGATACTAGCCATAGATTCATCAAAATAAGCAAACAACACACAAAAAACAGAATCTGTCAAAAACAGAACTGTCTGTAGAAAATCTGTATCAAACGTATATTTATGTAACTCCAAAAATTCTGAAATAAATTGGTGGACGTGAGGAATTTTTATATTAATCATCTTCAAAAAGAATCAACCTAAGAGCACTCTCCAGTAAAAAATGGCATCCAATCTCGTGAGCGCAAAAGTTTCTGTTTTTTACAGCAAGATCGCAAAGACTTCACCCAAGTCTTACCAAAGGTTCTACCTGGCAAAAACACTAATTAAAACATAAAACCACATCTAGAAAGAAGCTAGATGAATTATTTATTACTAAACAGGAACAAAAATCAAGGAACAAAAATAAAATTTGGTTGCCTCCCAACAAGCGCTACCGTTTAACGCCCCTAACTAGGCATAAAAAAAAGAATAGATCTAGGTATTGTCTTCTTTGGTATGCAATCCATAAGTGGCTATCATAATGGATTAATAAGGAAATTTAATTTTATTCCTAGGAAATTGTTCCATGCCTTTCCTAAATGGATATTGGAATCTAATATTTCTTTCTTTCATATCAATAATTGCACCAATCGTTCTAGGGAAAGGTCTACCAAGAATAATAGGACATGTGTAGGATTGCAATCTATATCAAGAACAATGAAATCTACGGGCACATAATTCCTATTTGCAACAATAAGAACATCATTAATCCTTCCCATAGGTTTCCTAATGGTGGAATCCGCAAGATGCAAATTTAAAGAAAAATCATCAAATTCACGGAAACCTAGCACATCAGACAAAGTTTTTGGAATCGTGGAAACACTAGCACCAAAATCACATAAAGCATAACATTCATAATCTTTAATCTTAATTTTAATAGTAGGTTCCCACTCATCATAAAGTTATCTAGGGATAGAAACTTCTAGTTCAAGCTTTTCTTTATGGGATTGCATTAAAGCATCAACGATGTGTTTAGTAAAAGCTTTATTTTGATCATAAGCATGAGGAGAATTTAACACGGATTGCAACAAGGAAATAAAATATATCAAATAACAATTATCATAATTAAATTCCCTGAAATCCAAAATAGAGTGTTCATTGCTATGTAAAGTTTTGACCTCTTCCATCCCACTTTTACCAATTTTTGCATCAAGATCTAAAAACTCCGAATCATTGGGACGCCTTTTAACTAAAGTTGACTCATCTCCAGTCCCATCTTTACCAAGATTCATATTGGAAAACAAAGATTTAATAGGAGACACATCAATCACTTTTAGATCTTCATCATTATTATCATGAAAACTAGAAGAACACGCTTTCACAAAGCAATCTTTTTTAGCACGCATCCTAGCGGTTCTTTCTTTGCACCCATCAATGGAAATTCTCATGGCTTTGAGAGACTCATTGATGCCCTGCTTAGGTGGAATAGATGTAAGTTTCAAAAAATCAACATCAAGAGAAATTCTATCCACGTTCCTAGCCAACTCGTCAATTTTAGGCAATTTTTCTTCAAGCAAAGCATTGAAATTCTTTTGCGAATTCATAAATTCTTTAACACTAGTCTCAAAATCAGAGGGCATCTTATTAAAATTTCCATAAAAGTTGTTGTAGGAATTACCATAATTATTAGAGGAATTACTAGGAAGCGGCCTAGAATTAAAATTTCCTCTATACGCGTTGTTACCAAAATTGTTCCTACCAACAAAATTCACATCCATAGATTCATTATTATTCTCAATCAAAGTGGACAAAGGCATATCATTAGGATCAAAAGAAACACTTTTCCTAGCAAACAATTTCATAAGTTCATCCATCTTTCCACTCAAAACATTAATCTCTTCAATAGCATGAACTTTTTTACTAGTGGATCTTTCGGTGTGCCATTGAGAATAATTAACCATAATATTGTCTAGGAGTTTAGTAGCTTCTCCTACAGTGATTTCCATAAAAGCGTGCCTGCCGCGGCCGAATCTAAAAGATTTCTAGAAGCAAAATTCAATCCAGCATTATTTTTTTGTAAAATCATCCATAAATTCAAACCATGTGTAGGGCAATTACGTATCATTAATTTCATCCTCTCCCAAGCTTGTGCAACATGCTCATGATCAAGTTGCTTAAAATTCATAATATCATTTCTAAGAGAGATGATCTTAGCGGGAGGAAAATACTTAGAGATAAAAGCATCTTTGCACTTATTCCATGAATCCATACTATTTTTAGGCAAAGAAGAGAACCAAGTTTTAGCACGATCTCTAAGCGAAAACGGAAATAGCTTCAATTTAACAATATCATTTTCCACATGTTTCTTCTTTTGCATATCACACAAATCAAAGAAGTTGTTAAGATGGGTAGCGGCATCTTCACTAGGAAGGCCAGAAAATTGATCTTTCATAACAAGATTCAACAAAGCGGTATTGATTTCACAAGATTCAACATCGGTAGTAGAAGCAATAAGAGTGCTAATAAAATCATTATTGTTGGTATTGGAAAAGTCACACAGTTTAGTATTATCTTGAGCGATCGTGACAAACAATCAATCCAACACACAAGCAAACAAGAAGCAAGCAAAAAGAGGCGAACGAAAAAGGGTGAATAAAACGGCAAAGGTGAAGTGGGGGAGAGGAAAATGAGAGGCGAATGGCAAATAATGTAATGCGAGGGATAAGAGTTTGTGATGGGTACTTGGTATGTCTTGACATGAGCGTAGATCTCCCCGGCAACGGCGCTAGAAATCCTTCTTGCTACCTCTGGAGCATGCATTGGTTTTCCCTTGAAGAGGAAAGGGTGATGCAGCAAAGTAGCATAAGTATTTCCTTCAGTTTTTGAGAACCAAGGTATCAATCCAGTAGGAGACTACTCGTAAGTCACCTAGTACCTGCACAAACAATCAAGAACCTTGCAACCAACGCGATAAAGGGGTTGTCAATCCCTTCACGGCCACTTGCAAAAAGTGAGATCTAATAAAGATAATAAGATAAATATTTTTGGTATTTTTGTTGTATAGATTGGAAAATAAAGATTGCAAAATAAATAGTAAACTAGAATTATAGATCGAAAACTTATATAATGTAAAGTAGACCCGGGGGCCATAGGTTTCACCAGTGGCTTCTCTCATGATATCATGTATTACGGTGGGTGAACAAATTACTGCCGAGCAATTGATAGAAAAGTGCATAATTATGATGATATCTAAGGCAATGATCATGAATATAGGCATCACATCCGTGTCAAGTAGACCGAAACGATTCTGCATCTACTACTATTACTCCACACATCGACTGCTATCCAGCATGCATCTAGAGTATTAAGTTCATAAGAACGGAGTAACGCATTAAGCAACATGACATGATGTAGAGGGATAAACTCAAGCAATATGATATAAACCCCATATTTTATCCTCGATGGCAACAATACAATACGTGCATTGTTGCCCCTGCTGTCACTGGGAAAGGACACCGCAAGATTGAACCCAAAGCTAAGCACTTCTCCCATTGCAAGAAAGATCAATCTAGTAGGCCAAACAAAACCGATAATTCGAAGCGACTTGCAAAGATATCAAATCATGCATATAAGAATTCAGAGAAGAACCAAATAATATTCATAGATAATCAAGTTCACAAACCCACAATTCATCGGATCTCGGCAAACACACCGCAAAAGAGTATTACATCGAATAGATCTCCAAGAACATCGAGGAGAACTTTGTATTGAGAACCAAAGAGAGAGAAGAAGCCATCTAGCTAATAAGTATGGACCCGAAGGTCTGTGGTAAACTACTCACACATCATTGGAGAGGCTATGGTGTTGATGTAGAAGCACTCCGTGATCGAATCCCCCTCCGGCAGATCACCGGAAAAGGCCCCAAGATGGGATCTCACGGGTACAGAAGGGTGCGGCGGTGGAAAAGTGGTTTCGTGGCTCCCCTGGATGTTTCCAGGGTATAAGAGTATATATATAGGCGAAGGAAATAGGTCGGTAGAGCTACAAGGGGCCCACCAGGGTGGGGGGCATGCCTACCCCCCTGGGCGCGCCCTCCTGCCTCATGGCCACCTTGTTGTGTCTCTGACTTCCACTCCAAGTCTCCTGGATTGTGTTTGTTCCAAGAAAGATCCTCGCGAAGGTTTCGTTCCGTTTGGATTCCGTTTGATATTCCTTTTCTGCAAAACACTGAAATAGGCAAAAAAACAGCAACTGGCACTTGGCATCCGGTTAATAGGTTAGTCCCAAAAATAGTATAAAAGAGCATATTAAAGCCCATTAAACATCCAAAACAGATAATATAATATCATGGAACGATCAAAAATTATAGATACGTTGAAGACGTATCAGCATCCCCAATCTTAATTCTTCCTCGTCCTCGAGTAGGTAAATGATAAAAACAGAATTTTTGATGTGGAATGCTACCTAACATAATTTCCAATGTAATTTTCTTTATTGCGGCATGAATGTTTAGATCCGAAAGATTCAAGACAAAAGTTTAATATTGACATAAAAATAATAATACTTCAAGCATGCTAACCAAGCAATTATGTCTTATCAAAATAACATAGCCAAAGAAAGCTCATCCCTACAAAATCATATAGTTTGCCCATGCTTCATTTTCGTCACAGAAAATGCTCCCATCATGCACAACCCCGATGACAAGCCAAGCAATTGTTTCATACTTAGAATTCTCTAACTTTTTCAACTTTCACGCAATATATGAGCACGAGGCATGGACATAGCACTATAGGTGGAATAGAATATGATGATGGACGTTGTGTTCAGAAGACAAAAAGGGAGAAAGTCTCACATCGACGCGGCTAATCAACGGGCTAGGGAGATGCCCATCAATTGATGTCAATGCGAGGAGTAGGGATTGCCACGCAACGGATGCACTAGAGATATAAATATATGAAAGCTCAACAAAAGAAACTAAGTGGGAGTGCATCCAACTTGCTTGCTCACAAAGACCTAGGGCATTTTGAGGAAGCCCATCATTGGAATATACAAGCCAAGTTCTATAACGAAAAATACCCACGAGTATATGAAAGTGACAAAATAAGAGACTCTCTATCATGAAGATCATGGTGCTACTTTGAAGCACAAGTGTGAAAAAGGATAGTAACATTGCCCCTTCTCTCTTTTTCTCTCATTCATTTTTTTGTTTGGGCCTTCTCTTTTTTTATGGCCTCCTTTTTTTCATCCAGAGTCTCATCCCGACTTGTGGGGGAATCATAGTCTCCATCATCCTTTCCTCACATGGGACAATGCTCTAATAATGAAGATCATCACACTTTTATTTACTTATAACTCAAGAATTACAACTCGATACTTAGAACAAAATATGACTCTATGTGAATGCCTCCGGCGGTGTACCGGGATGTGCAATGAATCAAGAGTGACATGTATGAAAGAATTATGAAGGTGGCTTTGCCACAAATATGATGTCAACTACATGATCATGCAAAGCAATATGACAATGATGGAGCATGTCATAATAGACGGAACGGTGGAAAGTTGCATGGCAATATATCTCGGAATGGCTATGGAAATGCCATAATAGGTAGGTATGGTGGCTGTTTTGAGGAAGATATCAGGAGGCTTATGTGTGATAGAGTGTGTCATATCACGGGGTTTGGCTGCACCAGCAAAGTTTGCACCAACTCTCGAGGGGAGAAAGGGCAATGCACGATACTGAAGAGGATAGCAATGATGGAAGGGTGAGAGTGCGTATAATCGATGGACTCAACATTAGTCATAAAGAACTCACATACTTATTGCAAAAATCTAGCACTATGCGCATGCTCCTAGGGGGATAGATTGGTAGGAAAAGACCATCGCTCATCCCCGACCGCCACTCATAAGGAAGGCAATCCAAGAACACCTCATGCTTCAAATTTGTCACACAACGGTTTCCATACGTGCATGTTACGGGACATGCAAACCTCAAAACAAGTATTTCTCAATTTCACAATTACTCAACTAGCACGACTCTAATATCACCATCTTTATATCTCAAAACAATTATCAAGTATCAAACTTCTCGTAGTATTTAATGCACTCTATATGAAAGTTTTTATTATACCCATCTTGGATGCCTATCATATTAGGACTAATTTTATAGCCAAAGCAAATTACCATGCTGTTCTAAAAGACACTCAAAATAATATAAGTGAAGCATGAGAGATCAATAATTTCTATAAAATAAAACCACCACCGTGCTCTAAAAAGATATAAGTGAAGACTAGAGCAAAATTATCTAGCTCAAAAGATATAAGTGAAGCACATATAGTATTCTAATAAATTCCGATTCATGTGTGTCTCTCCCAAAAAGTGTGTACAGCAAGTATGATTGTGGTAAACTAAAAGGCAAAGACTCAAATCATACAAGACGCTCCAAGCAAAACACATATCATGTGGTGAATAAAAATATAGCTTCAAGTAAAGTTACCGATAGACGAAGACGAAAGAGGGGATGCCTTCTGGGGCATCCCCAAGATTAGGCTTTTGGTTGTCCTTGAATTTTACCTTGGGGTGCCTTGGGCATCCGCAAGCATAGGCTCTTGCCACTCCTTATTTCAAAATCCATCAAATCTTTACCCAAAAACTTGAAAACTTCACAACACAAAACTTAAACAAAAAATCTCATGAGCTCCGTTAGTATAAGAAAATAAATCAACACTTTAAGTTACTGTAATGAACTCATTCTTTATTTATATTGGTGTTAAACTTGTTGTATACCATCTTCTCTATGGTTCATACCCCCCGATACCAGCTATCGTGGTTTTGTCACGGCAGATGTCCTAAGGAAAGGACTTAGTCGTGGAGCCATCACGCGAGTTAGCTTAAAGGTGTTAAAGCAGACAAGGGACGCAGAGAGTTTATACTGGTTCGGCCCCTTGCGGTGAAGGTAAAAGCCTAATCCTGTTGTTGTGGAATTGCTAGGGTTTCAATGACCAAGGAGCGAATACGCTTTGCCTGAGTCTCGAGTTGTTGTCTATTCTCCTCAAACCGCCGCCGGCTCGTCCCCTTATATACATGGGTTGACGCCCGTCGGTTTACAGAATCCCGAGGCTGGCTCATAAACGTGTTCGGCCCGGTCTCTACTCTTTCTATCTTACAACACAAGTTTACATATCAACGCCGGTTTATGTCTACAGGCCTTAAACCGGCTTTTGGGCCCTGGGCCTTCATAGAGCGTCACCGTCTTTGTCTTCATGGGCTTCAGATACAGTGAACCATTATGGGGCTAACTCTGCCTCTCCTGGCCGGTTTACGCCCAGTAGTAATATCCCCAACATTAGGCCCCAGATTGATTTGAACTGGTTCATGTCAATCCTCAATACTTAAGAAGAATCTTCTTCAGCACCTTCACATAGTCTTGTAAACCACCGTGACGTCACCTTCCAGGACCAGGATAAATCGCCATGACGTCATCTGTTATTAAAAACTGCGTATAACCCACCTTCATTGATGGGCCTCTGACAATTGAGGCAACAGAGCTGTCATATATCCAATTCTTTCGGGCTCCTCGATTCTCGCGCCTACCTTTTATCCATTCACCTTATAAATAAGGCCGAGGGGTCCCTTTCACTTTCCCCTCATGCCTCTTCGCGTCATCTTCTTCCTCGCGCCGTCCGACCCTCAAGCTCTGCCGCCGCCGTCGTCCTTCGCCTCTGCCTCAACGACGGCCGCTGCATCAACCTGACCGTACCAGATTAACGCGGCGATCCTGCGCTACTTCCTCAGCACCAGTAAGTTCCTTCTTTACTCACTCTAGATTCACCATTAGGGTTCGGTGTTCTTCATAGCTCTTCAAAGTTCTTGAAACTCTTCTTCCTTGTTCCTCTTCAGTAATACCTATGGCTAGCTAGATCTGATTTCTCCAGTGCCCTTGTAGTTTAAACTCCTTTATTCTTTGTTAGGGCTTAAAACTCATCTGAACTTGCTGAACTCTTCAAACGCTTGAACTAGGTCAGAATATATTTTGATTTTCCTACGCACGGTAGATCTGAAATTACCATGTCTCATCGTGAAACTTGTTTTTCCTTCACTTACACCTTTAGACATATATGTTCAATGCCAGATTAGGCGGTTTAACCTCATAGAAAGATGATGATATTATGATTACTGGCACTGGCCACACCACTCCTGGCAATCCTGTCGCTTTGTCAAAGCATACTGCCAAAGATGAGCTCTCTGCTATCGGCAAAGGCAAATGGAATGCCGATTTATCAAGCTACGCCCATCTCAATGTTCAAGACATTCACTCTGGCTTCTTGAACCGTCTGTATACCAACCGTGACTATGAAGCTGGTTTGGTAAACTTGATGAAGGAGCGATATGAGGTAACTACCTAACTATTTCCCTCTTACGTCCAATTGCAACTTATCAACTCCAGTAGCCCCCAAGGGCCGGTTTAATTTTATAAAGATGAACCGGGACTTTTAAAAGATTGCCCGGATCAGAACTTGGAGCAAACACACATTAGCCCCCAAGTGCCAAGATTAATACTTGTATTGTGCTTGGGACTTGTAGAAATTTCTGATAAGGAGCAAATATGCATTAGCCCCCAAGTATCAAGGGCAGAACTTGTTATGTGCTTGGTACTTCAAACATGTACTATCAACTCATTATATATCTGTCTCTTTATAGGCTGAGCTGAGCAAGAAGGAAGCGCAAACCGCTGATCTGCAAGAGAACATCAAGTCTCAGCAAGCCAAAACCTCCAAAGCCAAGGAAGAGTTGACTAGCATTTTAGACGCCATGGAGAAACTGAAAAAGAGCTTCACCAAGGAGCAGGCGGATTGGGAGACAGAAAAATCCGCTTTGCGAAAAAGGGCCGAAGACGCAAAAGCAGCTCTTAAACCGGTGGTAGATGAACTGACTGGTGTAAAGCGGCAGATTCATGCCATGACTGCTGCTGTGTTCAGTAAACATCTTTTCCTTATGCTTTCAACATATCTTCCCATGTGTTGCCGGTTTACTGATGTTTACAATGATGCAGGAACTCGCATTAGCCATCTGGGCTCTGATGTTCAAAAGAAGCTGAAGGCTGCCTATACTCTGATAGAGCAGTTGTATACCGGTGTGCAGCGGATCATCTACACCGCTTCACACAATAAGCCTCCCCCCACTTTAATCAAGGAAACCTTAGAAAGGTTATCTATGCTTCCTGCCCGGGTAGAAGAACTTAAAAAGTCTGCTGCAAGAGCAGGCGCTCTAACCACCCTAACCCGGGCAAAAGCATGGGTACCTGACTTGGATCCAGTGGAAGCGGCCAAAGGCTATCCCAGCTTGAAAGAAGACGGATCAGAATTCGGCAATGATGATCTCCGAGCCATAAACCGGGAAGTACGTCCAATGGCTTGTCAACTAGCTGAAGAAGCGGATCTCTCGTATTATCAGGCGAGTTATGATGACAAGAACAGACGGGTTGCTGCACCAATTCCGGAAGCGCAAAATCTTGTCCCACCAATCTGTAAGCACACTTATGCCCCTGACATTGAACCGTCCACGCTTATAAGCGGTGAAGCTGTATTCCAAGCCCTAACTGGGATCGACTGGGCAACTATTGACTTCCAGCCACTGGGTAGAGAGGAGGGAGTTGAACCGGTGCAAGATGATCCGCAGCCGTCAGGCCAAGCTAGTGACGAATCCTGATCCGGGGGCCAGTTTAGTCTTCTACATGCTGCAATACTTATTGTGCAGCAATTATCCTTTTGGGCACTGAAACGCCTTGTAATAGGCTAGTTAAAACACTTGATCTGATATGCTTTCGTGCATATTTATGTCTGCCTGACATTTGTTGATCCGCCATGCTTGAAGACATATTATGCTCATAACTCATAGCGATTTACTCAAGCTATTCCTGCACACAAGAAGTAGATAGTGTCCTGGCGGGGTACTGTGACCTTAGGTCATAATGTTGGCTGACTAACTATTGTAATGAGAGTAACAACCCTAATCCGGAGCATCAGTAACTCCTGTTATATGATGTCGGTTTAAAATAAAACCGTTCCGGGTTGTGATAAACACCGGTATTCAATACTGGTGACTTTTAGTCGAAACCAGACCGGGCTGATAGTCTCCGGATTATAATTTGATCATGTACTGACAACTTGGAGTTGACAGCCTAACCGGGTTGATGAACACCGGTTTAAAACATCACAAACCTTGTCAAAAGAGAGAAAACTTAGCAAAAAGCGAATAAAAACCCTTGTAGTCGAGGCTTTTCACTGGCTGCCAGGCCCCAAATTCAAGGCTTTTCATGGGCTGCCAGGCCACTGAGTTAAACCATTTCATAAAGCCTTTTAAGATGGTACTCAATCCTTAACCAATCATCGTTTTAACTTGACAAGTTCAGGGTCTTTATTTTAGAGTAACTTGTCAAAGTTCGAAGGGTCATACCAGGTTTACCTGGGCGGAGTGATTTATTTAAATAGGCAGGTTAACCTGGGGTTTTAGGTGTATACACCAGGCTTCCAAGCCATGGCTTGATAGCCTATTAGAAGTGTAGATTCTTTGTTCATTTCGACAGCAAAGAATCCCCAAGTAACATTTTGAGCTGTGCTCAGTGGGTGCCCATGTTTGAGTTGTTGTTTTATAACACTCTCTTTGGCCCCGGATTGATTTGGCTTTGAGCCGATCAAGAGGTGTGACTATGGTTCGGATATGACCAAGCCCCCAAGTGATGCTGTGGCATTGCGCCGATCAAGAGGTGTAGCTATGATTCGGATATGACCAAGCCCCCAAGTGATGTAATATAAAGCTTTGAGAAGCTGAATCAAGGGGTAAATCGGACGCCGCTTTATAAACAGAAGCTCCATGTAACCACACATGATATAAGAAAAACAACAGATACACCGCTTTAGCTGAGGTTCCGGTTTATTATATTGATCATAATATATACAATGTCATAATATGTACATAAGCATAGCCTATGGCTCAAGTATAGTAAGGCCGAAGATGAGCAATATTCCACGGCCGGTTGGTCTCCTCCTCCAATTTACGTGAGTCTTTGCGCTCTCGAACATCGATTAGGTAGTATGACCCGTTGTGCAGATTCTTACTGACCACAAAGGGTCCTTCCCAAGGGGGGGATAGCTTGTGCATATCCGTCTGATCCTGGATGAGTCGAAGCACCAAATTGCCTTCTTGAAAGGTTCTGGTTCTAACCCGGCGGCTGTGATAACGACGCAGATCTTGCTGATAAATCGCCGAATGGGCTGCTGCCATGTCACGCTCCTCATCTAACAAGTCAAGAGCTTCCTGCCGTGCCTTCTCGTTGTCAGCTTCAACATATGCCGCTACACGAGGTAAGTCATGACGGATGTCACTAGGAAGAACCGCTTCCGCTCCATAAACCATGAAGAACGGTGTGTACCCTGTCGATCTGTTGGGTGTGGTATTGATGCTCCATAACACAGAAGGTAACTCCTGAACCCAACAACCCGGCGTCCGTTGCAAAGGAACCATAAGCCGGGGTTTGATTCCTCTCAAGATCTCTTGATTGGCCCTCTCCGCTTGACCATTGGACTGGGGGTGAGCCACTGATGATACGTCAAGCCGGATGTGCTCACGTTGACAAAACTCCTTCATGGCACCCTTTGACAGATTGGTACCATTGTCTATTATGCTGTGTGGAAAGCCAAACCGAATCACCTTTTTGATGAATTGAACCGATGTAGCTGCATCACACTTACTGACTGGCTCTGCCTCCACCCACTTCGTGAACTTATCAACCGCCACCAAAAGGTGGGTCTTCTTGTCCTTGGATCTCTTGAAGGGCCCAACCATATCCAGCCCCCAAGTTGCAAACGGCCAAGTGATTGGAATCATCCTCAATTCTTGAGCCGGTACATGAGCACGTCGTGAGAATTTTTGACATCCATCGCACCTTTTGACCAAGTCCTCGGCATCAGCATGAGCTGTTAACCAATAAAAACCGTGACGAAACGCCTTGGCCACCAAAGACTTTGAACCGGCGTGGTGACCACAATCTCCTTCGTGGATCTCACGCAAAATTTCACGGCCTTCTTCAGGAGACACACAGCGTTGAAACGCCCCTGTCACACTGCAATGATGTAACTCTCCACTGATAATAGTCATGGACTTGGACCGCCGGATTATCTGCCTGGCCAAAGTTTCATCCTCTGGTAACTCGCCCCGGTTCATATACGCCAAATATGGAACTGTCCAATCCGGAATAACATGAAGAGCCGCCACCAACTGAGCTTCCGGATCAAGAATAGCCAAATCCTCTTCACTAGGGAGCTTGACGGACGGATTATGCAACACATCCAGGAAGACATTAGGTGGAACCGTTTTACGCTGGGAACCCAAACGGCTTAAAGCATCCGCCGCTTCATTCTTCCGCCGGTCCACATGATCCACCTAATAACCTTTGAAGTGACCTGCAACAATATCCACCTCACGACGATATGCCGCCATGAGTGGGTCCTTGGAATCCCAAGTGCCGGACACTTGTTGAGCCACCAGGTCCGAGTCACCGAAGCACTTAACTCGGCTTAGGTTCATCTCCTTAGCCATCCGAAGACCATGGTGTAAGGCCTCATATTCAGCTGCATTGTTAGTGCAAGGGAACATTAAATGGAGAACATAACAAAACTTATCACCTCGTGGGGAAGTTAATACCACTCCAGCCCCCGAGCCCTCCAATTGCCTGGATCCATCAAAATGAATAGTCCAATAAGTATGATCCAGCTTCTCTTCTGGCACTTGTAGTTCTGTCCAATCATTGATGAAATCCACAAGTGCCTGAGATTTGATCGCCGTTCGGGGTATGTATTTCAACCCGTGAGGCCCGAGCTTGATGGCCCACTTAGCAATCCGGCCAGTTGCATCCCTGTTCTGGATTATATCCCCCAAAGGAGCAGAGCTGACCACCGTGATGGGATGACCTTGGAAATATTGCTTAAGCTTCCGGCTCGCCATGAAAACTCCATACACCAACTTCTGCCAATGCGGGTACCTCTGCTTGGACTCAATAAGTACCTCACTGATATAGTAAACCGGCCGTTGAACCGGATATTCCTTTCCGGCCTCCTTGCGCTCCACCACAATAGCCACGCTAACAACCCGGGCATTAGCTGCCACATATAGCAACAATGGCTCTTTGTCAACCGTAGCAGCGAGAACCGGCGGATTAGCCAGCTGCCGCTTTAAATCCTCAAATGCTTCATTAGCGGCGTTACTCCAGACAAAGTTATCCGTTTTCTTCAGCATCTGATACAAAGGGATGGCCTTCTCGCCAAGGCGGCTGATAAACCAGCTCAACGCGGCAATCCGGCCTGCCAGGCGTTGAACATCATTGACACACTTCGGTTTGGCCAAAGAAGTAATGGCTTTGATCTTTTCCGGATTAGCTTCAATGCGCCTGTTAGACACCAAAAATCCCAAGAGCTTGCCTGCCGATACACCAAAAACGCACTTGGCCGGATTAAGCATCATTTTATAAACCCGCGGGTTATCAAAGGTCTAAAGGGCATATACACATAACAGAAGGCTCCAAAAGGATTTATGAAGGATGTCTTCTCTTGGTCCTTAACTGCCATTTTGATCTGATGGTAGCTAGAATACGCATCCAGAAAGCTCAAACGCTCGCAACCCGCCGTAGCATCAATGAGCTGATCAATACGAGGGAGGGCATAAGGATCTACTGGACATGCTTTGTTGAGATCTATGTAGTCCACACACATACGCCAAGTGCCGTTCTTCTTAAGCACCAGCACCGGATTAGCCAGCCACTCAGGATGAAATACTTCAACGATAAATCCAGCCGCCAAGAGCCAAGCTACTTCTTCACCAATAGCCTTACGTCTTTCTTCATTGAACCGGCGAAGAAATTGCTTGACCGATTTATACTTGGGATCAACATTGAGAGTGTGCTCAGCAAGTTCTCTCGGTACACCCGGCATGTCAGAAGGCTTCCACGCAAAGATGTCACGATTTTCACGGATGAACTCGATGAGCACGCTTTCCTATTTCGCATCCAAGTTAGCGCTGATGCTAAACTGCTTGGACGAATCACCGGGCACGAAGTCAACAAGCTTGGTCTCATCAGCCGATTTAAACTTCAGGGCCGGATCATGCTCTGTAGTTGGTTTCTTTAATGAAGTCATATCTGCCGGATCAACATTGTCCTTATAGAACTTCAATTCCTTAGTTGCACAAACCGACTCAGCGTATGCCACATCACCCTCTTCACATTCCAAAGCGATCTTGCGACTCCCGTGCACTGTGATAGTCCCCTTATGACCCGGCATCTTGAGCTGCAGATAGACATAACAAGGCCTCGCCGTAAACTTAGCATAAGCCGGTCGTCCAAACATGGCATGATATGGGCTCTTGATTTTCACCACCTCAAAGGTCAACTTCTCTGATCCTGAATCATGCTCGTCACCAAAAGCAACCTCCAGAGCTATCTTTCCAACGGGATATGCCGATTTACCAGGTACCACACCATGAAAGACCGTGTTTGACGGTTTAAGATTTTTATCTGTTAACCCCATGCGACGGAAGGTTTCATAATAAAGGATATTGATACTACTCCCCCCATCCATGAGTACTTTGGTGAACTAATAACCTCCCACCTGAGGTGCCACCACCAACGCCAGATGACCCAGATTATCAACCCCGGCCGGATGATCCTCTCGACTCCACACAATAGGCTGTTCAGACCAGCGTAAGTATCGGGGAACCGCCGGTTCAACGGAATTCACTGCCCTTTTATGAAGCTTCTGATCGCGCTTGTCCAGGCTAGTGGTGAAGACATGATACTGCGCGCTATTCAACTGCTTCGGGCTGCTATGGTAACCCGACTGCTGCTGTTGCTGATTCCCCTGATTATTATAAGCACCTTGGTTGCCCTAATTGCCTTGATTACCCTGTCCACTCTGGTTGCCGTGAAAGCCTGAACCGGAACTACCTCCACCGTAACCCGGCCCATGAGATCCGGGGCCTGAACCGCCACCGGGTCCATGATCATACCGAAAAACATCAGAGTTTTTGAACTCTTGCATGATGTAACAATCTTTCCAGAGGTGCGTGGACGGGTTCTCCTTCGTCCCGTGCTTTGGGCAAGGCTAGTTCAACAGATAAAGACAGGCGGTCCGGATTAGGACTTGGTCCTCCACCGCGCTGGGCCGGTTTACCTTTACGCCGTTGGCCTTTGTCCTGCGCGTTGGTCTTAGCCACAAAATCCAAGCTATTATCCGCTTTACGTTTACCGTTGTTTCCATGGCCCACCGGGTTGTGCTGCTGCCCCTTGGTATGTCCGCTCTTCTTTCCCTTCCCTGTCTTGTCATCGTTAGACTCGGGGTCCTTGGTACCATCAGAGTCGGCATATTTCACCAGAGCAGCCATGAGAGTCCCCATATCATTGCAGTGGCGTTTTAGCCGTCCCAACTTCAGCTTCAGAGGTGCAAACCGGCAACTGCCTTCCAACATTAAAACTGTTGTGTCAGCGTTAATGCGATCCGATGAATGCAAAATCTCCGAAACTCGGCGCACCCAATGGGTTGTTCATTCTCCTTCCTCCTAGACACAGGCAGCTAGGTCCACAATTGACCTGGGCTGCTTACACGTATCCTTGAAGTTTTGGATAAACCGGGCCCTCAGCTCGGCCCATGACCCAATGGAGTTAGCTGGTAACTTTTTCAACCAAGTTCGAGCCGTTCCTTCCAACATCATGGTAAAGTATTTAGCGCACGCCGCATCGTCCACATCCAGCATCTCCATTGCCATCTCATAGCTTTCCACCCATGACTCGGGGGATAAATCGGCAGTGTAATTCGACACTTTTCGTGGGCCTTTGAAATCCTTGGGTAGGCACACGTTGCGCAACACTGGGACAAGACACGGTACTCCCAAAGAGCTAGAGGTAACCCCTGGTTCCACCGATGTGGTTGGACGAACCGGAGTAAGTTGGCGGGCCTCATGCTGTGCTGCTAACTCGGCTTCTCGATGAGCTCTAGCACGATCCACCACATCCTGAGCATCACCACCACCACCTGCCGGGTTATGGCCACGGGGCGGATCACGGTTCCGCGCATTGCTTGATACGGCCGGTTCATCCATACTCCTGCTGTAGCTCCGGCATGGGCGGGGAGTAGAATGGATCCTCTCGCGACTATATGAATAAGCCTGCTGCTGAACCAAAGCTGTCTGAAGAAGCTCCCTAGCCCGTCGCGTCTCGACTGCCACTGGAGACTCGCCTTCGATTGGAAGGGCCGCCAGCCGTGAAACGGCAGCGTCAATGTTGTCCATCGGGTGAGAGTAATGACCCGGTGGTGTTGGGACTTGCTGTGGCAAAATGTGATTCTGGCGAGGCGGATCCACCAAACGTGGCTGAACCGATGCCCCTGCTCCAGGTGCCTCCGCCCGGTTTACCATCGGCGGATTACTGGTCCCCGTTCCCGGGGTGTTAAAGAGGTTCCTGGCCTCATAAACCGGTGGCAGGCGAGATTGGTACCTCCTCTTCAGGACATCATTTGACGCACTCTGATCTAGCATAAGCCGGTAAGCCTGTGCATCCAATGTGGCCCGTTCCGCAGCCATCCTGGTATCCTCAGCTGCCAAGTCGGCTTTGGCCTAGGCGATCTGATCCTTCACCTTCGCGATTTCCGCATTATGTGCATCTTGATCCGCCGGGTTAACCTCCGCCCTCAGCGTTGCCAAAGCGTCAAATAAATCAGATAGAACCTGAGCCGGCGGCCGCACAAGGCCTCCTGCCCCGGTCGCTGTCGTAGCTGCTGATCCGAAAATCATCGCTGCTGCGGTCGAAGAGTGGAGCGCTGGTTGCGTACCGGCCATGAAGATCGCAGCCCGGTTTGGCAGATCAAATGGGTCCGGAATACTGTCGCCATTGGAACAGCCCCCAGTCCGGCCATCTTGCAACTGATATAACGACTCGGTCTCTCTGGTTGATGACTCGTCGCCGGAATAAACGACGGTTTCACCACCAGATTCCGATCTATCCTCAGATTCCCCTCCGTGGATGACTCCCACGAAGGCACGCTTCATGACAGGCTTAACCCGGGCAGATCTCGCATGCTGAGCCGTTTTGACGAGGTCCGGGCAGATGTCCGGCTCAGGGCCCGGTTCACCGATCTTGCCAATGAAGACGTGTATGCCACCAAAGGGGACCCGGTACCCGTACCCGATTGAGCCGGCCTCGGGGCCCCAGCCTGCATCGTCGATGTAGAGCTTGCCACGACGACTCTTGGTCATCCGGCCCACAGCGTAGCCCTTGAGTCCTTCGAAGCTGCGATAGCCCCACGATGGGCGCCAACTGTCGTGGTTTTGCCACAGCAGATGTCCTAAGGAAAGGACTTAGTCGTGGAGCCATCGCGCGAGTTAGCTTAAAGGGGTTAAAGCGGACAAGGGACGCAGAGAGTTTATACTGGTTCGGCCCCTTGCGGTGAAGGTAACAGCCTAATCCAGTTGTTGTGGAATTGCCAGGGTTTCCATGACCAGGAGCGAATACGCTTTGCCTGAGTCTCGAGTTGTTGTCTGTTCTCCTCAAACCGCCGTTGGGTCATCCCCTTATATACATGGGTTGACGCCCGTCGGTTTACAGAATCCCGAGGCCGGCTCATAAACGTGTCCGGCCCGGTCTCTACTCTTTCTATCTTACAACACAAGTTTACATATCAACGCTGGTTTATGTCTACAGGCCTTAAACCTGCTTTTGGGCCCTGGGCCTTCATAGAGCGTCACCGTCTTTGTCTTCACGGGCTTCAGATACAGTGAACCATTATGGGGCTAACCCGGCCTCTCCTGGCCGGTTTACGCCCAGAAGTAATATCCCCAAAACTAGCTATAGATTCATCAAAATAAGCAAACAACACACGAAAAACAGAATCTGTCAAAAACAGAACAGTTTTCTAGGGATAGAAACTTCTAGTTCAAGCTTTTCTTCATGGGATTGCATTAGAGCATCAAAGATGTGTTTAGTAAAAGCTTTATTTTGATCATAAGCATGAGGAGAATTTAACACGGATTGCAACAAGGAAATACAATCTATCAGAGAACAATTATCATAATTAACTTCCTTGAAATCCAAAATAGTGGGTTCATTGCTATGTAATGTTTTGACCTCTCCCATCCCACGTTTAGCAATTTTTGCATCAAGACCTAAAACTCCGAATCATTGGGACGCCTTTTAACTAAATTTGACTCATCTCCAGTCCCATATTTATCAAGATTCATATTGGAAAACAAAGATTTAATAGGAGACACATCAATCACTTTTAGATCTTCATCATTATTATCATGAAAACTAGAAGAACACGCTTTCACAAAGCAATATTTTTTAGCACGCATCCTAGTGGTTCTTTATTTGCACTCATCAATGGAAATTGTCATGGCTTTGAGAGACTCATTGATGTCATGCGTAGGTGGAATAGATCTAAGTTTCAAAGAATCAACATCAAGAGAAATTCTATCCATGTTCCTAGCCAACTCATCAATCTTAGGCATTTTTTCTTCAAGCAAAGCAAAGAAATTATTTTGCGAATTCATATATTCTTTAACACTAGTCTCAAAATCAGAGGGCATCTTATTAAAATTTCCATTAGAGTTGTTGTAGGAATTACCATAATTATTAGATGAATTACTAGGAAACAGCCTAGAATTAATATTTCCTCTATACGCGTTGTTACCAAAATTGTTCCTACCAACAAAATTCACATCCATAAATTCATTATTATTCTCAATCAAAGTGGACAAAGGCATATCATTAGGATCAAAAGAAACACTTTTCTTAGCAAACAATTTGATAAGTTCATCCATCTTTCCACTCAAAACATTAATCTCTTCAATAGCATGAATTTTTTTACTAGTGGATATTTCAGTGTGTCATTGAGAATAATTAACCATAATATTGTCTAGGATTTTAGTAGCTTCTCCTAAAGTGATTTCCATAAAAGCGTGCCTGCCGCGGCCGAATCTAAAAGATTTCTAGAAGCAAAATTCAATCCAGCATAAATTTTTTGTATAATCATCCATAAATTCAAACCATGTGTAGGGCAATTACGTATCATTAATCTCATCCTCTCCCAAGCTTGTGCAACATGCTCATGATCAAGTTGCTTAAAATTCATAATATCGTTTCTAAGAGAGATGACCTTAGCGGGAGGAAAATACTTAGAGATAAAAGCATCTTTGAACTTATTCCATGAATCCATACTATTTTTAGGCAAAGAAGAGAACCAAGTTTTAGCACGATCTCTAAGCGAAAATGGAAATAGCTTCAATTTAACAATATCATTATCCACATGTTTATTCTTTTGCATATCACACAAATCAACGAAGTTGTTAAGATGGGTAGCGGTATCTTCACTAGGAAGGCTAGAAAATTGATCTTTCATAACAAGATTCAACAAAGCGGTATTGTTTTACGAGATTCAGCATCGGTAGTAGGAGCAATCGGAGTGCTAATAAAATCATTATTGTTGGCATTGGAAAAGCTCACACAATTTAGTATTATCTTGAGCCATCGTGACAAACAATCAATCCAACACACAAGCAAACAAGAATCAAGCGAAAAGAGGCAAACGCAAAAGGGCCAATAAAACGGCAAAGGTGAAGTGGGGGAGAGGAAAACGAGAGGCGAATGGAAAATAATGTAATGCGAGGGATAAGAGTTTGTGATGGGTACTTGGTATGCCTTGACTTGAGCGTAGATCTCCCCGGCAACGGCGCCAGAAATCCTTCTTTCTACCTCTTGAGCATGCGTTGGTTCTCCCTCAAAGAGGAAAGGGTGATGTAGCAAAGTAGCGTAAGTATTTCCCTCAGTTTTTGAGAACCAAGGTATCAATCTAGTAGGAGACTACTCGCAACTCACCTAGTACCTGCACAAACAATCAAGAACCTTGCAACCAATGCGATAAAGGGGTTGTCAATCCCTTCACGGCCACTTGCAACAAGTGAGATCTGATAAAGATAATAAGATAAATATTTTTGGTATTTTATTTGTATAGATTGGAAAATAAAGATTGCAAAATAAATTGTAAACTAGAATTATAGATCGGAAACTTATATAATGTAAAGTAGACCCGGGGGCCATAGGTTTCACTGGTGGCTTCTCTCATGATAGCATGTATTACGGTGGGTGAACAAATTACTACCGAGCAATTGATAGAAAAGTGCATAGTTATGATGATATCTAAGGCAATGATCATGAATATAGGCATCACATCCGTGTCAAGTACACCGAAACAATTCCGCATCTACTACTATTACTCCACACATCGACTGCTATCCAGCATGCATCTAGAGTATTAACATCATAAGAATGGAGTAACACATTAAGCAAGATGACATGATGTAGAGGGACAAAATCAAGCAATATGATATAAACCCCATCTTTTTATCCTCGATGGAAACAATACAATACGTGCCTTGCTGCCCCTGCTGTCACTGGGGAAGGACACCGCAAGATTGAACCCAAGGCTAAGCACTTCTCCCATTGCAAGAAAGATCAATCTAGTAGGCCAAACTAAACCGATAATTCAAAGAGACTTGCAAAGAGAATTCAGAGAAGAACTAAATAATATTCATAGATAATCAAGTTCATAAACCCACAATTCATCGGATCTCGGCAAACACACCGCAAAAGAGTATTACATCAAATAGATCTCCAAGAACATCGAGGAGAACTTTGTATTGAGAACCAAAGAGAGAGAAGAAGCCATCTAGCTAATAACTATGGACCCGAAGGTCTGCGGTAAACTACTCACACATCATCGGAGAGGCTATGGTGTTGATGTAGAAGCCCTCCGTGATCGAATCCCCCTCCGGCAGGTCGCCGAAAAAGGCCACAAGATGGGATCTCATAGGTACAGAAGGTTGCGGCGGTGGAAAAGTGGTTTCGTGGCTCCCCTGGATGTTTTCAGGGTATAAGAGTACATATAGGCGAAAGAAATAGGTCGGTGGAGCTACGAGGGGCCCACGATGGTGGGGGGCGCGCCTACCCACTGGGCGCGCCCTCCTGCCTCGTGGCTGCCTCGTTGGGTCTCTGACTTCCACTCCAAGTCTCATGGATTGCGATTGTTCCAAGAAAGATCCTCGCGAAGGTTTCGTTCCGTTTGGATTCCGTTTGATATTCCTTTTTTGCAAAACACTGAAATAGGCAAAAAACAGCAACTGGCACTGGGCCTTTGGTTAATTGGTTAGTCCCAAAAATAATATAAAAGAGCATATTAAAGCCCATTAAGCATCCAAAACAGATAATATAATAGCATGGAACGATCAAAAAATTATAGATACGTTGGAGACGTATCAGGTTTCAACTATAGAAAAAATGAAAAAAATGCTTAAAAAACATGACGCGTGGCATGGTGCCATGGTTTGACCTCACCATGCCCTGGTAAAAATTTGAGAAGGTTTGGCTTATGTTGTCATGCACGCCCTTCATAAATCGAACCATCAGCGAGGAAGTTCCATGCTTTCGAAAGGGAAATCCTCAAGATTGAAGGGGAATCCAAATTTTCTTCGTTCTTTGCCCTGGAATTTTTTTCTGCGACGAACATCCACCCTGCAAATTACCATGTTCAAATTTGGCATTTTTCCGGGCTCATTTACCATATTTGGGGGATTATGTGCATGTTCTAGGCATTTAGCGCATATAAATCCAATCCAGCTATAGGTGCACGGGTGTGATGTGAGGGACGTGGATTGTCGTTCGATCGCGGCGCATCCAACGGTGCACACGCGCGATCCGCGTGGCTGGGGTTCCGGCCAATCATAATGCAACACACAATATGCCAAGCGCACACTGTTTCTGGAAGCGACGGAGATGAACCGTGTGCGATAATGAACGAGCAAAATTGTAAGGGAAGCCAAATTTCTATTCTCGTTTGTGGTTGAGCTCTTGAATACCATCGCACTGTATGGCTGCCCAGCCCCTCAGTCCTAGAGCTCTCTCCAGGCGTCGTCCATGGCTTCGCGGTGCACAATAACCGGTAAGGAAGCGATGGCATCCCACCGCGTCGCGTTCCTCGCCGCGTTCCTCACCGCCCGCGACTGCACACATGGTAAGGAAGCGATGGCATCTCGCCACGCCGAGTTCATCACCGCCGGCGGCCAGACAGTTACATGGGCGGACTTTGAGGCTGCCATGGCCGAATGGGTGGTGGATCTAGAGGCGGCCAAAGCCGCACAGAAGGAGCAGAAAAGGCAGAAAGCAGTCAAGAAAAGAGAGTCCCGCCACCGCAAGAAAAAAGAGGCCGCACACCGTGGTGAGGAGAGCTTGGCGGAGATCGAAGCACGGTGGGCTGCCGCCTACAAGGCCGGGAAGGAGAACGCCGGCGTCTGGCCAGCATGCCCTGATGGCAGCATGTGAGAAGTAGTTTAAGTTTGTAGTATTAGAGCAAATTACCAGTAGTACTTTAAGGTTGTAGTATTAACGTACAATGTCGGTAAGAGCATCCTTTGAGGGCTTTGAGCGTTGATTAGCATGTGTGCCCGTGTGCGTTTTTTGCGTTAGTCATTAGAAGATCACAAAACACATAGTTTATATGCCGTACCCGTCTGCATTTGTTGCGTTAATGACCCATAAGTCAGTTACCTGTGCGATATTTCCTAATAAACCAGGCATACCATTGACTGGAAAAAATCAAGTACACGTGTACATTTTTTTGGAGACGGGATCTACCAACTTTCTTTTTTCTCGCACACAAGTATTTTATGCGCTTCGTCTGCGTTGTGTGTTTCCCCTGCCCAAGTTTCAAGTTTCGCACCGAAATTTTCATTAGGCACGCGATTTCAGAATTTATTCCTCCAACCACATCCCCTTCCCCTCAGTATCCCCCCAGCCCTCCCTCGCGCCTCCCCCTACCGGCATCTCAAACCGCCCCCGCCGCAACCACAGCTTCAACCACATCCACGTTCTGCTTGGATCCAGTCAGGTAACCCACCGATCTCTATCACGTCCCCGGCTTGATTGCTTAAATGGCGCCTGCGAAACATCCTCATGCCTCCAAATCCCCCACCCCCGCCAGGAGCTGATGGCGGTCCATGGCGCGATGGCCGCTATGCGTGTTGACCCGAAGGAACACCTCGCCTCCGCCGCCACTGGCGCTGACATGGTGTAGGCTCTGGCCCAGATGAAGTCCCCCAGCGACTACCCCCCAGGACTTAACAGGTAAGATCTAACCAGCTAAATCTTACCAATACCACTTGCAACGGCTATGATTTGGATGGTTGATGTATTAAGCATGTTCGTGCCTTGTTTATTTCAGTACTAGACACTATGTGATGTTCAAATATTACCGTGTCCAGCTCAATTTCACCAATACCAGCAACAAACTTATAATACATGACTCAGGATATCACTAGAGATGCTTCCCATTTGCTATTTTTAGTGGATGCTAACCCTGTTGCACTTAGCATGCCTGTCCATGTACTTACGCAGGGTCATAACGGCCGATGCTTTTGTTTGCCGTCGAGGTGAGCTGCATCCCATGTCTTACAGTATTTCACATAATTTGTGCACTTGCAGTTTAACTTGTACCCATTTACTGGTTGCCTGTAGGTGCACATTTCAGTGTCACTGATCCACGCTTCGACCTTGAGGAACAGCTCGCCTCCACCGTCGCTGACTTTGGGCGAGCTCTGGCCAATATGAAGTGCTCCAACGACTACCTCTCAGGTCTTACCAAGTATGTACTCACCAGTTCAATCTTACCAATACCAGTTGCAATTAATGGCCATGTTCTGTACGGTCGATGTATTAAGCATGTTCTAGTAAACATGCCTAACACATTTTTGCTACTTTCCCTACCTTTTTATAGACATCTGGATCATTCTCTTCTCTGGCAGCACCTGCCTTGTGATGTTTAACTATGCCAGTAGAATTTTTATCAGTACCGGTTTCAATGTTTGTTAAGTCTGTTGCAAGTAACAGTTGAATCCATTTTTAAACATTTGCATTTCAATGGCTACAAACTTACAAAACATGAATTAGGATGTTGTTAAGCCTGTTGCAATTAACAGTTGTATCCATTTTTTAATCTGTCAATTTGCTACCATGCTACTCTCCGCAATGAAGATATACTAGAGATGCTGCCCCATTTGCTATTTTTGGTGGATGCTAACTCTGTTGTACTTAACATGCTTCTCCATGTACTTACGCAGGGTCATAACGGCCGATGCTGTTGTTTGCCGTCATGGTTAGCTGCATCCCATGTCTTACAGTATTTCACATCATTTGTGCAATTGCAGTTTAACTTCTACCATTTACTGGTTGCCTGTAGGTACACATGTCAGTGGCACTGGTCCACGCTTCGACCCAGAGGAACAGCTCGCCTCCGCCGCCGCTGACTTTGTGCGGGCTCTGGCCAAGATGAAGTGCCCCAGCAACTACCTCTCAGGACTTACCAAGTATGTACCCACCATTTCAATCTTACCAATATCAGTTGCAATTAATGGATATGTTTTGTACTATTGATTACTCTGCCAATTGCATTTTTATCAGTACCGGTTTCAATGGCCATTAAGCCTGTTGCAATTAACAGTTGTATCCATTTTTAAAGAGTTGTATTTCAATGGCTACAAACTTACAAAACATGAACTAGGATGTTGTTAAGCCTGTTGCAATTAACAGTTGTATCCATTTTCTAATCCGTCCCTTTGCTACCATGCTACTCATTCGAAATGAAGATATCACTACAGATGCTGCCGTTTTATTACCATTTGCTATTTTTGGTGGATATTAACCCTGTTGTATTTAACATCGGCTTTCCATGTACTTACACAGGGCTACAATGGGCGATGCTGTTGTTTGCCGTCGAGGCTAGCTGCATCCCATGTCTTATACACCATCTATTCCTAAATATAAGTATTTTTAGAGATTCCAATATAGACTACATAAGGAGCAAAATGAGTGAATATAGATTCTAATCTAAACTATATCTATAATTCTATATACATCCATATGTAGTTCATATTGAAATCTCAAAAAAATTACTTGTACTTAGGAACATATGTACTTGTATTTTACATCATTTGTGCAATCTCAGTTCAGCTTCTAACATTTACAGGTTGCTTGTAGGTACATATATGAGGGGTACTGATCCACGCTTTGATCCCTTTTGCGTATGGGGCAATGAGATATTCATGAACAAGCCTCAAGTGAGGAAACTATGAAAGATTGTTAGGCGAGAGAAACGGGTGATTGGAATTAAGATATTTATTTACACTTTGTCGAAGACAAGAGTGAACTTTAGGATGGTAAGTAATGTGATGCCTTTTCCCCCTACCCACAACAAGTTACTCTATTAGACCTCAGTATCTGATATTTTTCTCTTTTTAGTGGTTTCCGAAGCTATTTACTGATGATTACCTTGCAAACTACATGATCGGAGTGGAGGCAACTAAATTTAAAGTATATAATTCATGCTACCATGATAATGCTCTAGAAGTCTTCCTGAAGGCAGTGAAGGATGGGTGGCGATCGTCACAAGGGGTTGGACAAAAGTGGTTCGTGCCTATGGCATGCAGGAAGGCACATTATGGGCATTCTGCTTCTTCAACACCGTCAGCAGTCAAAATGATTTGCACTTGTCTATTCACCTTTACCGCCTTTAAATACTGTGGTTCATCATAGTTAATTGCTTCCTAATCCTGTAATTACTGAACATATTTGTAGCGACCCGACCTCAGACGGTCAAGTCTCTGTGCTTTAGTGTCATCCCCGGATCGGTATGCTGACACACACAGCACTCGAGGATTTATAACAGAGGTAAATCACATGTATAAAGTACCGTAAATACTATTACCTCAATCCAAATAGCGGAAGTAACAACAAGGTTGTGGATTCCCATCAACACCAATGGCAAAGTTGAGTGTAGAAATCGTAACCCTAACGTATCACTTACTCGTCGTAAGATTCCTGCAACATGAGACGTTGCAGCCATATAGGTCAGCACATTGAATGTACTGGCAATTTCACACTGTAGAGCAAGGATGAATAATGGCTATCACTACATGCATATTTGGCTGGTGGAGGCTCTAAGTTTAATTTTTGCATAAAGCTAATTTTTTCCTACGACAAAGGAATATGTTTTATTTAACTACAAAGTTTGTTGAAAAATATTGAGAAGGTTCCTCCAACTCAATCCCAAATTAAAAATCAATAACCCAACAAATTAATTAAGTAACATGATGAGATCAATCAAATAATTCACGTACCAGATACTCAAGATGTCCATAACCGGGGACACGGCTAATCATGGTTAGTTTGTACACTCTGTAGAGGTTTGCGCACTTTTCCCCATGAGACTCGATCTCCTCCGTTCGACTTCTCACACTACATGGTGTTTGAGAAATGGATGACCAAGACACAACCTTTCAGAAGCATTAACTCTTTACTCTGGGTAGACAGTTACACCTACTTTCCCCTACATCTGCTAGCCTACCACTGAAAGAGGTCATGCAACATACTCAACTATGCTAGAGCCAATAATAGCTTGTGGCTGCACACGGAAGTTTCTAGCATGAACAATCTTGTGATCCCTTTGAGCCTGGGTGGCGAACCATAAGACAACACTGATATATCCCCAGGTGCCCGCAACCAACCCACCCAGATGTGTATTTAAGTAGCCACCTTAAGTTTAACCATTAGTTAACAATAACTCTCACATCTTTCTTGAATTCTCTCAAAACCAAAACATGTCTCTGAGCATACAATAGAAGTAAGCATAACGTAGTATCTCCCCAGGGTTTGAATGCAAGACAATACGTTCCTACCTCATCAACTACTTCCCAATACCCACATGTTATCAAATCCTAACCATGCAATGCTTGAGGGGTGAAACTAATGCATAAAAACTGGGTAATGAAGAGATATGATCAAAGTGTGAACTTGCCTTGTACGGTTGATGAAGATGATTCGCACTCATAACTCCTGATAGTTCTACTTGTCACACTCCGGTCAATCTATCGTAAGCAAGCAATAGTAACCACACATAAGCAATCATGCAAAAGAATCAAAGAAAAAATCTCGGAAAACTTTGAAAACAGGCAAATAACTCTTGCAACATAAAACAATTTCTAACAGTACCAAAATTGGGTGAATTTGGTCTTATCAGAAAGTTTAGGTCAAGAGCTTCAATTGGCAAAAAGAATCGATTCAAACGGAGTTATAAAACTCAAATTACGATCAAACGAAGTTCAAATATAAAACCACTTGAATTCAAATTTTTAAAATTTTAAAAATATGTTTAAGTTGTTTTACTTGATAGAGGGGATCATAACGAAGAAGTGGGCGTTGGCTTCGTTGGATTTGGATAAACGAGCAAAAAGTTGCGACCGTTTGAAGAATAGGGACTAATTGTAAAGAAAAAGCTATGAATAGGTCCCTAGCAGAAAACTAAAATAAAAAGAAAAATCCTATCGAACGAACGTTCGCTACCGAACGCTAACGAATGAAAACCGTTCCCTACGGGACCCTAACTAACGAACGCTCGCAAAATAACTAGGCTGAAAAAGAAAAACTGGATTTTGATTAAAACCGAGAAAAACCAGAAGCAAAACCGATCTAGGGTTCGGTTTTATACCGGTTTATGCTGGTTCGGCGGTCTTCGGTGGAAAACCAGCGACGGCGGTTTCCGGCGGCTCTCCGGTGGTTCGGGCGGCGACAGCGGGGAGATTGATGGTGCAGGCGGCGTCGACGGACAGCGGCTCCGGCGGCGGTGCAGCGACGCGAGTGCGGGGCAGCGGTGCAGCGACGGCGGACAGCGGCGAGGCGAGCGGCGGACTAGGCGGCGGCGGCGGTTGGTGGCGAAGTGTGGCAGCGGCGGCGGCGAGATCTGCGAGGGCGGCGGCGGCGAAGCGAGAGGAGGAGAGGAGAGGCGGCGGGGCTGCGGCTTTTAAGGAGGGAAGGGGGTCGGGCGAAGCTTGGGCGAGGGGCGTCGAGGCCGTGGCGGCACGGGACTGCGGGAGGAGTCCCAGTCGGGGACGACGGGCGAGGCGGCGCAGCGCTAGGCCGGCTGGGCTTCGGCCCAGTCGGTCCGAGAAGAAGTTTTTTTTAAACTCCGAAAAAATAAAATAAGTAGCAAAATAATAAAAATTATATATAGTCATATTATACATCAAAAATTTCAGAAAAATATTTTCTACAGCATGAACATTTTTTCTAACATCAAAATAAATCCACAAAATTCAAATAATTCAAACAGTGCTGCTGCTACAATAAAACCCAATAAAAAACATTTTGAAAATACCAAAATTCTTTCAAATTTATTTCTCTCCAATTTTTTATTGTAGGGAATCATTTTACCCTAATTTCCATATATTTTATGTTTGGAGAAAAATAATTTGAATAAAACCAAATAACCCCAAATTCAAAATAATTTCAAAGGGATTTTAAATTTGATTTCTTTTAAACTTCGAACTCATATTTCATATGCTTTGAAGAAGTCATTTTATCTTCTCTCATGAAAATCATTGAGTTGCTTAAAGTTTCTGAATTTGAAATAGCTCCAAATGGAACTCAAATCTTTTCAAAACCCTTTTCATTTATTTAAATGGAAGAAGTCATGTCATCTTCACTCTAGGGTTTTGTGGTGAAAAGAATTTGAATTCATGGAGATCATAAATGCAAAATGAAAGTTTGGGAAAGTCCTCTTATTCCCTCTCATTTAACTTTCAAAAGTTTCAAATTTCACTCAGTTTCAGTCAATCAATCACACAACAATGAAACAGACAATCAAAACTATTTATTTATTATAACATTCCAAAATTTAGAATTTTGGGATGTTACAATATTTTACTGGCAGTTTTATTTATGGATTCGTTGTTGAACCATTGTGCTGAGAATTTGAATTGCACGTTTCGTATTTCAAAATTTCCAATTAGAATAATAAATTACATGAAAAAATAAAAAGAGAACAGATGGTTATGGAACTTTACAAACCGTTCTGGCAGTAAAAGCGCTTGTGATGGATAGCCCAATGCCACACAGTTTTCTACATCAAATCGTGTGTGATGTAGTTAATGAAAGCAAACAGTTAACCAAGGCAGAGCGTGTGTGATAGTTACACCTTTCACACACGAGCGTATACATAAAACCGTGTGGGATGTACATCCGAACGGAAATGTTTTCCCTGGATTGACTATGTGGGATGTACATAAGAACGGAAACATATTCCTTGGGTTGACTATGTGTGATATACATACGAACGGAAATGTTTTTCTTGGATTCACCATGTGGGATGTACATACCTACGGAAAAGATTTTCTCGGATTACCATGTGGGATGTACATACCTACGGAAATGATTGGGTTTCGATGCCTCGCCCGATCGCACACGGCCCCAGCCTGGGCACCAGTAGGGCCTATCCCCGACGATTTCTGGGTCGTGTGAGATGGACACCCTATCGCACACACTCACTTGGCGACGGTTCCAAATGTCGTCGCGGAAAGGGGTTAAAACCGTTTGTTTAGGATTGACGCCTACCAGTGTTAGTATTGGACCTAAATAAATGTTATTTGGTGTTTGCGTTGAGCATGAGTATGATTCGATCATGTTTATTGCGATACGGTTATTCATTTAAGTCAGAGAATAATTGTTGTTCTGTTTACATGAATAAAACCTTCTATGGTCTTACATCCAATGTAAATGGTTTACTGAATCTCGATTGCAGTGATACACATATTGATAATATTGATGCCAAAAGATGCAAAGTTAATAATGATAATGCAACATGTTTGTGGCAATGCCGTTTAAGTCATATTGGTGTAAAGCGCATGAAGAAACTCCATACTGATGGGCTTTTGGAATCACTTGATTATGAATCACTTGATGCTTGCGAACCATGTCTCATGGGCAACATGACTAAGACTCCGTTCTCCGGAACAATGGAGCGAGCCACTGACTTATTGGAAATAATACATACTGATGTACAGTCCGACGAGTGTTGAGGCTTGCGGCGGGTATCGTTATTTTCTGACCTTCACAGATGATTTGAGCAGATATGAGTATATCTACTTAATGGAACACAAGTCTGAAACGTTTGAAAGGTTCAAAGAATTTCAGAGTGAAGTGGAGAATCATCGTAACAAGAAAATAAAGTTTCTACGATCTGATCGCAGAGGCGAATATTTGAGTTATGAGTTTGGCCTTCATTTAAAACAATGTGGAATAGTTTCACAACTCACGCCACCTAGAAGACCACAACGTAATGGTGTGTTCGAATGTCGTAACCGTACTTTATTGGATATAGTGCGATCTATGGTGTCTCTTACCGATTTACCACTATCGTTTTGGGGTTATGCATTAGAGATAGCTGCATTCACGTTTAATAGGGCACCATCTAAAATCCTTTCAGATGACACAATATGAACTATGGTTTAGCAAGAAACCAAAGCTGTCGTTTCTTAAAGTTTGGGGTTGCGATGCTTATGTGAAAAAGTTTCAGCCTGATAAGCTCAAACCCAAATCGGAGAAGTGCGTCTTCATAGGATACCCAAAGAAACTGTTGGGTACACCTTCTATCACAGATCTGAAGGCAAGATCTTTGTTGCTAAGAATCAATCCTTTCTAGAGAAGGAGTTTCTCTCGAAAGAAGTGAGTGGGAGGAAAGTAGAACTTGATGAGGTAATTTTACCTTCTCCCGAATTGCAAAGTAGTTCATAACAGAAATCAGTTCCACTGATTCCTACACCAATTAGTGAGGAAGCTAATGATGATGATCATGAAACTTCACATCAAGTTACTACCGAACCTCGTAGGTCAACCAGAGTACGGTCCACACCAGAGTGGTCCAATAATCTTGTTCTAGAAGTCATGTTGCTAGACCATGATGAACCTACGAACTATGAGGAAGCGATGATGAGCCCAGATTCTGTGAAATGGCTTAAAGCCATGAAATCTGAGACGGGATCCATGTATGATAAAAAAGTATGGACTTTGATTGACTTGCCCGTGATCGGCGAGCCATTGAGATTAAATGGATCTTCAAGACGAAGACAGACCCTGATAGTAGTGTTACTATCTACAAAGCTCGAATTGTCGCAAAAAGGTTTTTCGACGAGTTCAAGGTGTTGACTATGATGAGATCTTCTCACTCGTAACGATGCTTAAGTCTGTCCAAATCATGTTAGCAATTGCCGCATTTTATGAAATTTGGCAAATGGATGTCAAAACTGCATTCCTTAATGGATTTTTTAAGAAGAGTTGTATATGATGCAACAAGAAGGTTTTGTCAATCCTAACGGTGCTAACAAAGTGTGCAAGCTCCAGCGATCCATCTATGGGCTGGTGCAAGCATCTTGGAGATGGAATATATGCTTTGATGAGTTGATCAAAGCATGTAGTTTTATACAGACTTGTGGTGAAGCTTGTATTTACAAGAAAGTGAGTGGGAGCACTAAAACCTTTCTGATAAGTATATGTGAAGGACATATTGTTGATCGGAAATGATGTAGAATTTTCTGGAAAGCATAAATGAGTGTTTGAAAGGAGTTTTTCGAAGAACGGCCTCAGTGAAGCTGCTTACATATTGAGCATCAAGATCTATAGAGATAGATCAAGACGCTTGGTAAGTTTTTTCAATGAGTACATACCTTGACAAGATTTTGATGTAGTTCAAAATGGAACAGTCAAAGAAGGAGTTCTTGCCTATGTTGCAAGGTGTGAAGTTGAGTAAAGACACAAAAACTGACCACGGCAGAAAATAGAAAGAGAATGAAAAATCATTCCCTATGCCTCAGTCATAGGTTCTATAAAGTATGCTATGCTGCGTACCAGACGTATTGTGTACTCTCACCATGAGTTTGGCAAGAGGGTACAATAGTGATCCAGGAGTGGATCACTGGACATTGGTCAAAATTATACTTAGTGGAATAAGGATATGTTTCTCGGTTATGGAGGTGACAAAAAAATCGTCGTAAAGGGTTACGTCGATGCAAGCATTGACGCAGATCTACATGACTCTAAGTCTCAATCTGGATACATATTGAAAGTGGGAGCAATTAGCTAGAGTAGCTCCGTGCAGAGCATTCTAGACATAGAAATTTGCAAAATACATACGGATCTGAATGTGGCAAACCCGTTGACTAAACTTCCCTCACAAGCAAAACATGATCACACCTTAGTACTCTTTGGCTGTGAATCACATGGCGATGTGAACTAGATTATTGACTCTAGTAAACCCTTTGGGTATTGGTCACATGGCGATGTGATAGAGTGTTAAATCACATGACAATGTGAACTATTGGTGTTTATCACACGGCGATGTGAACAAGATTATTGCCTCTAGTGCAAGTGGGAGTCTGAAGGCAATATGCCCTAGAGGCAATAATAAAGATGTTATTTATATTTCCTTATATCATGATAGATGTTTATTATTCATGCTAGAATTGTATTAACCGAAAACTTGATACATTTGTGGATACTTAGACAAAACAACGTGTCCCTAGTAAGCCTCTAGTAGACTAGCTCGTTAATCAAAGATGGTTAAGTTTCCTAATTATAGACATGTGTTATCATTTTATGAACGGCATCACATCATTAGGAGAATGATGTGATGGACAAGACCCATCCGTTAGCTTAGCATGTTGACCGTTCAGTTTTCTTGCTATTGCTTTCATGTATGTCAAATACATATTCCTTTGACTACGAGATCATGCAACTACCAGATACCGGAGGAATGCCTTGTGTTCTATCAAACGTCACAACGTAACTGGGTGATTATAAAGATGCTCTATAGGTATCTCCGAAGGTGTCTTTTTGGGTTGGCATGAATCGAGATTAGGATTTGTCACTCCGAGTATCGAAGAGGTATCTCTGGGCCCTCTCCGTAATGCACATCATAAGAAGCCTTGCAAGCAATGTGACTGAGTTAGTTGCGGGATGATGTATTATAGAATGAGTAAAGAGACTTGCCGGTAACGAGATTGAACTAGGTATGAAGATACCGATGATCGAATCTCGGGCAAGTAACATACCGATGACAAAGGGAATTATGTATGTTGTCATAAGGTTCGACCGATAAAGATCTTTGTAGAATATGTAGAAGCCAATATGGGCATCTAGGTTCCGCTATTGGTTATTGACCAGAGAGGTGTCTCGGTCATGTCTACATAGTTCTCGAACCCGTAGGGTCTGCACGATTAACGTTTGTTGACGATATAGTATTATATGAGTTATGTATGTTGGTGACCGTATGTTGTTCGGAGTCCCGGATGAGATCACGGACATGACGAGGAGCTCTGTAATGGTCCGGAGGTAAAGATTGATATATAGGATGATATGGTTCGACCAAGGGGTGAAGCCCATGGGGCTTTAGGTCGGTGCAAAAGGAGTTTTGCGGAGGCCAGGGGACCAAATGCCGGAGACCCTGACGTCTGGCCCTGGGCCAGACGCCGAGGCCCATGGCATCTGAGCCAGACACCAAGGACCGTGGCGTCTGGTCCTGGAAGTCTGAGAAGGACTCTTCCTTGCGAGCAACACTGACTTTGGGGAGGCTTCTACTCCAAGTTTCGACCCCAGGGCTCAACATATAAATAAAGGGGAAGGGCTAGCACCTGGAACACATCAAGAATCACCAAGTCGTGTGCTGGCAAGCCCGTCCCCTCTAGTTTATCCTCCGTCATAGTTTCCGTTGTGCTTGGTGAAGCCCTGCGGAGATTGTTCTTCACCAACACCGTCACCACGCCATCGTGCTACCAGAACTCATCTACTACTTCGCCCGTCTTGCTGGATCAAGAAGGCGAGGACGTCATCGAGCTGAACGTGTGCTGAACGTGGAGGTGCCGTACGTTCGGTACTTGATCAGGATGGATCGTGAACGTGTACGACGACATCAACCACGTTGATAAACGCTTCCGCTTTGCGATCTTCAAGGGTATGAAGATGCTCTCCCCCTCTCGTTCCTATGCATCTCCTAGATAGATCTTGCGTGAGCGTAGGAATTTTTTTGAAATTGCATGCTACGTTCCTCAATAGTGGCATCCGAGCCAGGTTTATGCGTAGATGTTATATGCACGAGTAGAACACAAATGAGTTGTGGGCGATAATAGTCATACTTCTTACTAGCAATGTCTTACTTTGATTTGGCAGTATTGTTGGATGAAGGGGCCCAGACCGACATTACATGACCGCGTTCATGAGACTGGTTCTACCGACGTGCTTCGCACACAGGTGGCTAGTGGGTGTTTGTTTCTCCAACTTTAGTTGAATCAAGTTTGACTATGCCCGGTCCTTGTTGAAGGTTAAAATAGCACACTTGACGAAATATCATTGTGGTTTTGATGCGTAGGTAAGAACGGTTCTTGCTAGAAGCCCGTAGCAGCCACGTAAAACTTGCAACAACAAAGTAGAGGACGTCTAACTTGTTTTTGCAGGGCATGTTGTGATGTGATATGGTCAAGACGTGATGAGATTTAAATTGTTGTATGAGATGATCATGTTTTGTTAAAGTTATCGGCAACTGGCAGGAGCCTTATGGTTGTCTCTTTATTGCATAAGATGCAAGCACCATATAATTGCTTTACTTTATCGCTATGGGGTAGCAATAGTCGCAAAAGCAATAGTTGGAGAGACGACCATGTGACGACACATTGATAAAGATCAAGATGATGGAGATCATGGTGTCATGCCGGTGACGATGGAGATCATGATGGTACTTTGGAGATGGAGATCAAAGGCACAAGATGATGATGGCCATATCATGTCACATATTTTGATTGCATGTGATGTTTATCTTTTATGCATCTTATTTTGCTTAGTACGACGGTAGCATTATGAGATGATCCCTTACTAAAATTTCAAGGTATAAGTGTTCTCCCTGAGTATGCACCGTTGCGACAGTTCTTCGTGCTGAGACACCACGTGATGATCGGGTGTGATAAGCTCTACGTTCACATACAATGGGTGCAAGCCAGTTTTGCACATGCAGAATACTCGGGTTAAACTTGACGAGCATATCATATGCAGATATGGCCTCGGAACTGTAACGCCCACGATGCGGCTATATCTCCCATGTGTGGAGGCACGACTTAGAGGCATAACCGCATTGTAGGTATTGTCCCAAGAAGGGTCATCTTCACACAATCCCATGTAATGAACAAGAATGGGATAACGAGAGTTGGCTTACAATCGCCACTTCACACAATACATAAATTAATTCGTACATCATCCAAAAATCCACACATAGACCGACTACGGTCAAATCCAAATGAAAATAAGATAACCCCAAATGCTAGATCCCCGATCGTCCCAACTGGGCTCCACTACTGATCATCAGGAAAAGAAACATAGTAACGACCACGTTCCTCGTTGAACTCCCACGTATGCTCGGTTGCGTCGCGTGCACTGGTATCGTCGGCACCTGCAACTGTTTTGGTAGAATCTGTGAGTCACGAGGACTCATCAATCTCACACCCGCGAGATCAAGACTATTTAAGCTTATAGGAAAGGATGGTGTAATGAGGTGGAGCTGCATCAAGCACTAAGCATATATGGTGGCTAACATATGCAAAAGAGAGCGAGAAGAGAAGCAACGCAACGGTCGCGAAGCTAGAAATGATCAAGAAGTGATCCTGAAAACTACTTACGTTCACGCATAAATCAAACCGTGTTCACTTCCCGGACTCCGCCGAAAAGAGACCATCACGGCTATACACACGGTTGATGTATTTTAATTAAGTCAAGTGACAAGTTCTCTACAATCGGACATTAACAAATTCCCATCTGCCTCATAACCAGGGGCATGGCTTTCGGAAGATAATACCCTGCAGGGGTGTCCCAACTTAGCCCATTATAAGCTCTCACGGTCAACGAAGGATAAACCTTCTGCCGGGAAGACCCGATCAGTCTCGAAATCCCGGTTTACAAGACATTTCGACAATGGTAAAACAAGACCTGCAAGACCGCCCGACTGTGCCGACAAATCCCGATAGGAGATGCACATATCTCATTCTCCGGGCACACCGGATGAGACAGGCTACGAGTAAAACCAGACTTCGAGTTTCCCCGAGGTGGCCCCGCAGGCGGCTCTGTTCGGACCAACACTCGAAGGAGCACTGGCCCGGGGGGGGGTTAAATAAAGACGACCCTCGGGCTTGCGAAAACCCAAGGGAAAAAGGCTTAGGTAGGCAAATGGTAAAACCAAGGTTGGCCTTGCTGGAGGAGTTTTATTCAAGGCGAACTGTCAAGGGGTCCCATAAATCACCCAACCGCGTAAGGAACGCAAACTCAAGGAACATAATACCGGTATGACGAAAACTAGGGCGGCAAGAGTGGAAGAAAACACCAGGCATAAGGCCGAGCCTTCCACCCTTTACCAAATATATAGATGCATTAATTAAATAAGAGATATTGTGATATTCCAAAATATCCATGTTCCAACATGGAACCAACTTCAACTTCACCTGCAACTAGCAACGCTATAAGAAGGGCTGAGCAAAAGCGGTAACTTAGCCAAACAACGGTTTGCTAGGAAAGGATGGTTAGAGGCTTAACATGGCAATATGAGAGGCATGATATAGCAAGTGGTAGGTAGCGCAGCATAGCAATAGAACGAACAACTAGCAAAGCAAAGATAGAAGTGATTTCGAGGGTATGGTCATCTTGCCTGCAAGGTTCTCAGAGTTGTCGAAAGCTTGATCCTCGTAAGCGTACTCAACAGGTTCCTCGTTCACGAACTCGTCTCCCGCAATACCCACAGCAAGAACACAAGCAATGAGAACCACAATCAATCACGGGAAGTGCACAAGCAACATGATGCAATACATGCATGATATGCGAGATATGATATGCGATGCGTATGCGTGCTCCGGAAGAAAAAGGATGAACAAGGTGGTAACTTGGCAAACCAAGTATGCCACTGGAAAGATGAGATGATTTTGGTTGAAATCGATATAAAGATCACCGGAAACGGATGCACGGTTTGCAAATGGCAAGCAAAACAATAATGACACGATTCTGCGATTAACAGCAGGATAGCACTTAGAATACATAAATTAGCTATGCTACAGCATCCCAACATAGCAACAAAGCATATGAAAGTAATCTACAGGAGATGCTTGACAAAAGATGAACACTGAGCTATGGCTAGATCACATAATAACAGGTTCAAACAAGCATGGCAAAAGTGCAAAAGATATCAGCTTCACAGACTTGGTGAAAATACTGGACATGGCTGAAACAGCATCATGTAGCAATGTTCGGAGCAAGGGAAACACATGCTACAAGAACTTAACATAGCAAAACAAGGCATGGCATGAATCTACTAAATGCATAGTACAAAAGTCCCTTACTGACCATGAGCCAAAAAGGCACAGGAGATATGATGGCACCCATGTAGACATAGAAAATTTCGTTAACAGGTTTCAGAGTTGGCAGAAAACAGAACATGGCATTAACAGCATTATGAGGGCATCTTGGTGGGCTTGATTCACTCATCACAAAGCAATGCATGACAAAAAAAGCATACCTACAGCAAGATGGCATGTTTATGAAGCTAACCATGGAAAGATCAAGTTCATAGCATGTATAGATCAACTATAACAACCTTGGCAAAATTGAATATCATGTTAACATTCTGCCAGGAACATTTTATAGCAAAAGTAGAACAAACTTCAGACATGCTAGGGCACTCCATAATTGCAAACAGGGGCATGGATGGATAGAGCACAACTATATCTACAAAACATCCTTACTGAACATACTCAAAAGAAGCATGGATCTCTCTGTAGCCACATGGATACATGGCAACAAAATAACAGCAGTAACAGACAGCAAAAATCCGAAGTCCCTGAAAACAGAAACATCACGAAGCCTAGTTTGCATGCTTGTGCTAGTCACCACATAGATCACAAAAATACATGGCATACACCTCTGTAAAGGTGGCATGACATAGATCAAAACACCTGTAGAGCTCATGCCCAAAAGATGCACACATCAAATGTAACAAAAATAACAAAACACCAAGTTCTGATAAGTAACAGCAGTTAACATCATATAGCACTATTGCACCAGAGATTTGGGAATCAAGATGGACTCAAACGAGCATGGTACAATGGAACAAAATGAAGAGCATCTCGTGGTTAACATTTATATATATCGTGCGCCTGAATCGGAGCAGTATGCAATGAGATATGATGCCATGAACATGAGCACATAATGTGAAAATATTCGGGACTTAGGCGGCGGGGCAGCACGCGAACCTAGGCGGCGGCGCGAGCTCGCCAGAGAACGGATGGAGACGCCGGAGCGGGACGCGGAGGCGACGGGCACTCGGGGCGCGGGCGAGCGGGGAGGACGACCGGGGCGAGGGCGGCGCGACGGTCGCGGGGCGGGCGCGCGACGGTCGCGGGTGCGGGCGGCGGCGCCGGCGGGAGCGGGGCGGCGGCGGCGGGCGGAGGGACGGCGGCGCGGCGGCCGCGGGCGGGCGGAGGCGCGAGGGCGGCGGGGAGCGGCGCGGGAGGGCCGGGGGCCGATCCGGGCTCTCCGGGCCGGCGGCGGCGGGCGGCGGGGCGGACGTGGCGGCGGCGGATTGGGCGGCGGCGGCGGACGTCCGGCGGGGGAGGACGTGTCCGGCGGCGGAGGAGGAAGAGGCTAGGGTTTGGACCGGATTTCGGGGGGAGGGTATTTATAGGTAGAGGGAGCTAGGAGACTCCAAATGGAGTGCGGTTTTCGCCCACACGATCGTGATCGAACGACCGAGAGCATGGAGGGACTTAGATGGGTTATTGGGCTGTTTGGAGGGGGTTTTTCTGCAACACACAAAAGGCTTTGCGGTTACCCGGTTAACCGTTGGAGCATCAAAGGACCTCCAAATGGAACGAAACTTGACAGGTGGTCTACCGGTGGTATACCAAGGCCACTTGGCAAACCTCGGTCCATTCCGAGAACGTTTAACACCCGCTCACGAAAAGAAACAAGAGGGGTGCGCCGGTGCATGTGGGAGTGTCGGATTGCAAAACGGACAACGGGGAAAATGCTCGGATGCATGAGACGAACACGTATGCAAATGAGATGCACATGATGACATGATATGAGATGCATGACATGAACAAAATGCAAAACGAAAAACAAAACCCGACCACGAAGGGAATATCATAACACATAGCCGAAAATGGCAAGAGTTGGAGTTACAAATATGGAAAGTTACATCCGGGGTGTTACAACACTCACCACTACGAGAGGATCTCGTCCCGAGATCTAGGACTGAAAGAACTCCGGATATTCGGAACGGAGGTGGTCCTCGCGTTCCCAGGTGGCTTCTCGGTCGGAATGGTGCGACCACTTCACTTTCAGGAATTTGATTGACTTGTTGCGAGTCTTGCGCTCAGTTTCTTCAAGAATAGCAACGGGGTGCTCATGATAAGACAGATCTTCTTTGAGATCAATCTCTTCGAAGTTGATGGTGCGCTCAGGAGTCTTGAAGCACTTGCGAAGCTGTGACACGTGGAACACATCGTGCACGTTCGCGAAGTTGGAGGGAAGCTCAAGTTGATAGGCGAGGTCGCCTCTTTTGCCAATGATCTTGAAAGGACCCACGTATCTAGGGGCAAGCTTCCCTTTGATACCGAAGCGACGAGTGCCTTTCATTGGAGAGACGCGGAGGTAGACATGGTCTCCGATCTCGAAAGCCAATCACGGTGCTTGCTATCATAGTAACTCTTCTGGCGCGATTGCGCGGCTTTGAGATTTTCACGGATGACTTTACACATTTCTTCAGCCTCTGTGATTAAGTCATTGCCAAGAAGTTGGCGTTCACCAGTCTCTGACCAATTGAGAGGAGTACGACACTTTCTGCCATATAGAATCTCGAATGGGGCCTTGCCCGAACTCGCTTGGAAGCTGTTGTTGTAGGAGAACTCGGCATATGGAAGACAATCCTCCCATTTCATGCCAAAGGAAATGACACAAGCCCTGAGCATATCTTCAAGGATTTGATTGACTCGCTCGACTTGGCCACTAGTTTGAGGATGGAAAGCTGTGCTGAAGCGAATGTTGGTGCCCATGGCCTTCTGGAAGGAGTCCCAGAACTTAGAAGTGAAGATGCTTCCACGATCTGAAGATATCAATTGTGGAATGCCGTGCAAGGAGACAATCCTGGAGGTGTATAGCTCTGCCAACTGAGCTGCTGTGATAGATTCTTTGATTGGAAGGAAATGAGCCACTTTTGTAAGCTTGTCGATGACAACGAAGATAGCATCATTTCCGCGCTTGGACTTTGGAAATCCAGTCACGAAGTCCATTTCGATATGATCAAACTTCCATTCTGGGATAGCAAGAGGTTGGAGGAGACCAGCTGGTCGTTGGTGTTCTGCTTTCACCCTTCGACAGACATCACATTCATTCACGAATTGAGCGATTTCTCGCTTCATTCGAGTCCACCAATACGACTGCTTGAGGTCATGGTACATCTTCGTACTTCCAGGATGAATGGAAAGAAGAGAATTGTGCGCCTCGTTCATAATGACTTTCCTTAGATCACCTTTAGGAACCACAATCCGGTCCTCGAAGAATAAAGTGTCTCTGTCATCAATGCGATAGCACTTGTATTTGGAAAGACCCTTGTCGATACCACGTTTCACCTTCTTCACCATGGTATCCAGAAGTTGTGCCTCACGAATTTGATCTTCCAAAGTAGGAGAGACTATGAGGTTGGCAAGAAAGCCTTGAGGAACAACTTGGAGATTCAGCTTGCGGAAAGCTTCACAAAGATCCGGTTGGAATGGCTTGAGAATTAAGCTGTTGCAATAAGCCTTCCTGCTCAAAGCATCTGCAATGACATTGGCTTTGCCTGGAGTATATTCAATACTCGGATTGTACTCTTGAATCATTTCGACCCATCGAGTTTGCCTGAGGTTGAGGTTGGGCTGAGTGAAGATGTACTTGAGACTCTTGTGATCGGTGAATATGTCCACTTTTCTTCCCAACAAGAGATGTCTCCATGTTATTAATGCATGGACAACTGCCGCCAACTCAAGATCGTGAGTGGGGTAGTTCTTTTCATTGGGCTTCAACTGACGAGAGGTATAGGCCACAACTTTCTTCTCTTGCATTAACACAGCACCGAGACCTTGAAGAGAAGCATCACAGAAAACTTCGAATGGCTTGGATTCGTCAGGAGGAGTTAAGACAGGAGCTGTGACGAGTTTCTCTTTGAGAGTGTTGAAAGCAACGTCACACTCAGGAGTCCAGACATACTTCACATGCTTCTGGAGGAGGTTGGAAAGAGGCTTTGCAATCTTAGAGAAATTCTCAACGAATCTTCGGCAATAGCTTGCAAGACCAAGAAAACTGCGGAGCTGCTTGACATTCTGAGGAGGTTCCCAATTCACAATTCCGGACACCTTCTCGGGATTAACAGCGATGCCCTTGGCAGAGATGATATGACCAAGGTAAAGAACTTCATCGAGCCAAAACTCACATTTGGAAAACTTCGCATAGAATTGATACTCTCTGAGCTTGTCGAGCACCAATCGCAAATGTTTGGCATGATCCTTCTTATTCTTGGAGAAGACCAAGATATCATCGAGATACACCAGGACGAATTCATTGGTATAGGGGTTGAAGATGAAATTCATCATTCGAGAGAATGTTGGAGGAGCATTGACAAGGCCGAAAGACATGATAGTATATTCATAAGAACCAAAGCTTGTTCTGAATGTTGTCTTGGGAATATCTTCTTCACGAATGCAAATCTGATGATAACCCATTCGAAGGTCAAGCTTGGAGAATACTTTAGCACCTTTAAGTTGCTCGAATAGCTCATTGATGTTGGGAAGTGGATACTTGTTCTTAATTGTCTTCTTGTTCAATGGACGGTAGTCGACACAAAGTCGGTCCGTGCCATCCTTCTTCTGGACAAAAAGAACACCACAACCCCATGGAGATGAACTCGGTCTGATCAAACCCAGACGCTCTTGTTCATCGAGCTGTTTCTTCAATTCTTTCAGCTCCCTGGGTCCAAGCTTGTAAGGACGCTTGCAAACGGGTTCAGTGTCGGGCTCAAGATCGATAACGAACTCAACTGGCCGGTGAGGAGGCATACCCGGAAGCTCTTCTAGAAAGACATCTTGGTACTCACAAACGACTGGAATTTGAGAAATAGCATCCAACTTGCCCTTCTCATTGAGAGAGAATAACCGAATGGTTTCATCACGAGCGGCATAGATGATCACATCCTCAGAAGAGTGTGTCAATTGAATTTCCCTGGCAGCACAATCAAGTTGAGCCTTGTGCTTAGAAAGCCAGTCCATCCCGAGAATTAGATCAATATCCGAGTCACCAAGGACAATTGGTTTAGACAGAAATTTATAGTCGCCCATCTTGATACCGACATTCGGAACCAACATGGTAGATCTCAAACGCTTAGCCGGAGAAATAACTTGCATTGCTCTAGGTAATTCCTCTGCGTCAAAATTGTGCTTCGATGCAAAAGGTCTTGACATGAAAGAATGCGATGCACCGGTATCAAATAAGACTTTTGCAGGAATATCATTAACTGAGAGATTACCCATTATCACATCAGTAGATTCCTCCGCTTGAGCTGCATTCATCATGTTCACCTTTGCAGACTTGGGATTATGCTTGACCACTGCATTGCTGGAAGATCTCACAGGAGGAGGAGGCGGAAGGCGCCTTTGGTTGAAGCACTTGTTAGCATAGTGACCTTTCTGCTGACACTTGTTGCAAGTCACCTCTGAGAGTGGACGATGATAAGGAGCATTCGACTTTGGAGCTTGATTCTGAGACTTGTTCTGATAGCCAGGGTTGGATGAGTGGGAAGATCCATGGCCACCTTTGTTCTTCTGCTGGAAAGGCTGACGAAACGGAGGAGGAGGAGGCAACCAGAACTTCTGTTGCTTAGCAGCCACTAGTGAGGAAGAAGAAGACTGAACTGCGTCCCTGACTCTCTTCTTAGAAGCCTCACACTTGAGCTGAGCAGCCTCTTGCTTCAGTGCCATATTGTAGAAATCATCATACTTGGTCGGCTCAAAAAGCACGAGAGGTAATTGCAGATCTTCTCTGAGGCCACCTCTGAATTGATAGATCATGCTCTTTTCATCAGGAACGTCTTGCTTAGCGAAGCGAGCGAGTTTCTGAAACTGAGTATTGTATTGATACACGGACATGCTGCCTTGCTTGAGATTGCGGAACTCCTCACGCTTGCTCTCAACAACACTTTGTGGAATGTGGTGAGCTTTGAAGTCTCGGCGGAAATCATCCCAGGTAATCACACGACCTCCTCTGGAATCTTTGTATTGTTGATACCACTCGGCAGCTTGATCCTTGAGTTGAAAAGAAGCGAACTTGACAAAGTCCTCAGGCCTGACATTGCTACATTCAAAATGCTTATTGATGTCCACGAGCCAATCATCAGCGTCTGTGGCCTCCGCACAGTAGCTGAAAGACTTCGGCTGATTTGCGAGGAACTGGTTGAGGGTAGCGAAGTGAGGCTGATTGTTTCCTTGGCCTTGATTTCCTTGATTGCCTTGCCCTTGGGTGCGCTCTTGCAAGAGTTGCAAAATCGTCTGAGCATTGGCGTTGGTGGCTGCCATGATAGCTTGCCATGCCTCCGGAGGCGGAGGTGGTGGCGGAGGGTTCGCCTGACTCCCCTCATTGCGTTCCGGATTCTAACGTGTTGGCAGAGCCATCCTGAAGAGGGTGACATCCGTTAGCATCTTGATAGACAAATAGACAAGTTGAATCAACGGATAGAAATTGCAACATATAGTCTTCACAATAAACATTCGAACGAGGATGAACGAATGAATTCCATAGTAAATCATCACACTTCCATTAAGGTGAGAAGCCAGTTGATAAAGGGTTGATGAATAAAATAACAAGGTGCAACTGGAACAAATAAGTGGTAAGGATTACCCAATCACAAACCCATTATCTGCGGGAAGAAATGCTAAGAGCTACTTGAATCCCACCTATAAACTCCTGAAACTTTCTGGTGATGCAATCTGGTGTTGGGGATACAGGGGACACAAAATATATCACCCAAACTAGCAATCCCTAGATCCAGCTGTATCCATCCGTCAACACATAACCAAGAAACCTTCAGAAATCGTGTACCTCAACCTTCGAAAAGCATCCGTTATATGAGTTATGACAATACTCCAGAACTCCCGCCCCAGTACTGGGTGGCGTCGAGGTGATCTCACCAACAACTGCATAAAAGAGATTTTCGATGTCGGCGAAACTCAAGTATTCCAGAACTGCAACGATAAAATTGTGACGACAACACCTCGGAGCTCAACTCCCCGGGACACTGCCACAACCCTAAATGTCAGGAGGCACCAAGAACAATGTTCTCGTCACAAAACCATTGGAACGATTCCAAATACCCGCGTGATCCTTAAAAAAATTTAGTGAAATTTGAGGAGAGAAGAGTCACCCGCCCAGGAGGGGCCGGGTTACCCATGATGGTTACTACGCGAAGCCTAGTACCAAAGATGAAGACGGCGGGTCAATAACGGGCCAAGACCCGGAGATGGCTTAAGGCCCGTAGCATTAAGCCGCCGTTAGGGTAAAACTTGTAGTGTAAGGCAAGAATAGTTGAGAGTCCGAGCCGGACACTCTTATGAGCCGGCCGGGACTCTGAGAGCCGCTGGGCGTCAACCTCTCTATATAAAGGGACGACCCGGCGGCGGTTCAGGGACAAGGTAAGATCTCATCGAGAGCCAGGCATAGCAATCAAGCTCCCTGGTCATCGAAACCATAATCAATACCACCTCAACTGGACGTAGGCTTTTACCTTCACCGTAAGGGGCCGAACCAGTATAACCCTCGTGTTCCTTGTCCCGTTTAACCCCTTTAAGCTTCCTAGCTGTGATGGCTCCACGACTAAGTCCTAGCTCGAGGACATCTGCCGTGACAATTCCACGACAGTTGGCGCCCACCATGGGGCCAGCGCACGGTGGATTTGAGTTCTTGAAGGGCAACTTCGAAGGGCTCAAGGGATACGCTGTGGGCCGGATGACCAAGAGTCGTCGCGGCAAGCTCTACATCGACGATGCAAACTGGGGCCCCGACGCCGGCTCAATTGAGTACGGGTACCGGGTCCCCTTCGGCGGAATTCATGTCTTCATTGGCAAGATTGGTGAGCCGGGCCCTGAGCCGGATCTCTGCGCCGATCTCATCGAGACGGCTCAGCGCGCACGACCCGCCCGGGCCCTACCTGCCTTGAAGCATGCTTTTGTGGGATGTGTCCATGGAGGGCTCTCTGATGGATCTGGATCTGGTGATGGGACGGCCGCCGGCTCTGACGGCGAGTCGTCCACAGATGAGTCAAACTCGTTGTATCAACTTCAAGATGGCAGGATCAGGGGTTGTTCCGATGGTGACAGTATTCCGGACCCTTTTGAGCCGCCGAGCCGGGTTGGAATCTTCATGGCCGGTGCACAGCCTGTTCAAAACCCTGCCGCTGGGTCAGGAAACCCGGTACCCTCGCCGGCTCAGGTGCTGATGGATCTCACGGACAAGATGACGGCCCTGTTGACCGCCACGGTTGACCCGGCGGATCAAGCTCAGCATGACGCGGAGGTGGCGCAGTTAAAGTTAGATCTAGTGAAAGCCAAGGAGGATCTGGCGGCGGAAGGGATCAGGATGGCTGCGGAGAGGGCGGCTCTCGACGCCCAGACTCAGTTGATTCAGGCGCAGTCCTTCCGGCTCACGATGGATCAGAACGCGTCCAATGAGGTCATGAGAAGGAGGCATCAAAAGGCCCAATCTCGACTCCCTCCGGTCTACGATCCTCGAAACCTCTTCAACACGCCAGGTGCAGGGTCTAGTAACCCGCCGGAGATCATAGTGCCCGGGGCTGGGACACCTATTCAGCCACAAGTGATGGGGCCTCCCCGGGTGAACCCTGCCCCGCCTCAGTATGTGCCAATACCACCGGGTCATTATGCTAACCCGCTGGAAAACATGGTCGCCGCGGCAGCACGGCTGGCGGCTCTCCCAATTGACGGCGACTCTCCAACGGCTGTTGAAACCCGCCGGGTCAGAGAGCTCCTTCAGACAGCGCTGGCGCAGCAAGAGGCGTACTCTTACAGCCGGGACAGGATCCATTCAACCCCTCGTCCAGGCCGGAGCCCGAGTTATAGCAGACACATGGTTTCAGCGACCGGCTCAAGTAATGTCCGACGCCATGACTTGCCCCCTGGCCATGGCCCGGCTCATAACGGAGCCTTTCACGCAACAGACCAAGACAGAGCGCGGCAAGAGGCGGAGCAGGTGCCTCAGTTGACGGCTTACCAGACACCCCCGGCTTATCCGACGACTTCCGTCGACGTGGGTATCCCTACGAGGACTGGAGGTGTCCCTTGTTTAGTGCCGGCTCTCCGCAATGAACGTCTACCCAAGGACTTCAAAGGGCCTAGGAAGGTGCCTAATTACACGGCTGATTTACAACCCGGAGCCTGGATCGAGAGTTACGAGATGGCCATGGAATTGCTGGAGGTCAGTGAAGCGGCGATGGCCAAGTACTTCACCATGATGTTAGATGGGACTGCCCGCACTTGGTTGAAAGGGCTACCACCGAATTCCATCGGGTCTTGGGCTGAGCTGAAAGCCCGGTTCATCCAAAACTTCAAAGATACCTGTAGGCAGTCTATGTCAATTGTGGATTTGACTAACTGTAAACAGCAGGAGGGTGAGTCTACGACACATTGGGTTCGCCGGGTCAAAGAGATAATACATTCATCTGATAAGATGGATGCCGGCTCTGCAGTCTTAATGTTGGAGCAGAATTGTCGTTTCCTGCCCCTGAAGATGAAACTCGGGCGGCTTAAGCGCGACTGCAATGATATGGGTACGCTGATGGCGGCTCTCGTCAAGTACGCCGACTCTGATAGTACCAAGGACCCCGCTTCAGATGATGAAAGGACAGGGAAGGGAAAGAAGAACGGCAATGGCAAGGGTCCTCAGCATAACCCGGGGAACCAAGGAGGTGGCAAGCGTAAGGCCGACGGCAGCCTAGAGTTCGTGGCCAACGCCAGCTCACAGGGTAATAACCAGCGACGCAAGGGGAGGCCACCTCCCCGAGCCGGCGGGTCAGGCCCGACGCTGGAGCAGCTGTTGAATGAGCCTTGTCCAAGGCATGGCTCTAGGGAGAAGCCAGCTACTCATCTATGGAAGGATTGCGCAATCATGAAGGCCTTTAAGAATTCCAATGCCTTTAATGGCAACAATGGCCCGGGCGGCGGCTCAGGCGCTGGCGGTTTTCATGGCCCGGGCGGCGGCTCAAATTCTAATCCTCAGAACGGTCAAGGGGGCTTTAATCAGCAGTCTGGCCAGGGTCATCAACAGCAGCAGGGGGGTTATCAGACCAATCCAAAGCAGCTTAACGGTGGACAGTATCACGTATTTACCACCAGTCTGTGTAAGCGAGATCAGAAGCTTCATAAGAGGGCTGTGAATGCTGTTGAGCCGGCGGTTCCACGCTATTTAAGATGGTCTGAGCAGCCTATTGTGTGGAGTAGGGAGGATCACCCTCCCCGGGTTGATAATCCGGGTCACTTGGCCCTGGTGGTGGCTCCTCAGGTGGGAGGATATAAGTTCACTAAGGTGCTCATGGATGGAGGCAGCAGCATCAACATCCTCTATTATGAGACTTTCCGTCGTATGGGGTTGATTGATAAGAACCTCAGCCAGTCCAATACTATTTTCCATGGTGTGGTGCCTGGTAAGTCGGCTTATCCAGTTGGTAAGATCGAGTTGGAAGTGGCCTTTGGAGACGAGTACAACTACAGGGTGGAAAAATTGACCTTTGAGGTGGTCAAGATAAGAAGTCCGTATCATGCCATATTTGGGCGGCCGGCTTACGCCAAGTTCATGGCACGGCCGTGTTACGTGTATTTACAGCTCAAGATGCCGGGTCACAATGGGACCATTACGGTTCATGGCAGCCGGAAGGTGGCCTTGGAGTGTGAGGAAGGCGATGCGGCTTATGCAGAATCTGTTTGTGCAACAGAGGAGTTGAAATTTTACAAGGACAATGTTGACCCAACAGATATGACCTCTCTGAAAAAGCCGACTACGGAGCATGAGCCGGCAATGAAATTTAAGTCGGCTGATGAGACTAAACTTGTTGATTTCGTTCCAGGTGATTCATCTCAGCAGTTTAGCATCAGTGCCAATCTGGATCCAAAATAGGAAAGCGCGCTCATCGAGTTCATCCGTGAGAATAGGGACATTTTTGCATGGAAACCTTCTGACATGCCAGGTGTACCTAGAGAACTCGCTGAGCACACACTCAATGTTGATCCGAAATTCAAGCCGGTCAGGCAATTCCTTCGGCGGTTTAATGAGGAAAGGCGGAAAGCCATTGGAGAAGAGGTGGCCCGGCTCTTGGCGGCCGGGTTTATTGTTGAAGTCTTTCACCCAGAGTGGTTAGCTAACCCGGTGCTCGTGCTCAAGAAGAATGGCACCTGGCGGATGTGTGTGGACTACACGGACTTAAACAAGGCATGTCCGGCTGATCCTTTTGCCCTTCCCCGTATTGATCAAATCATTGATGCTACGGCGGGTTGCGAGCGCTTAAGTTTCTTGGATGCTTATTCTGGATACCATCAGATTAAAATGGCAGTTAAGGACCAGGAGAAGACGGCGTTCATCACTCCCTTTGGAGCCTTCTGTTATGTGTCTATGCCTTTTGGACTCAAGAGTGCACAGGCGACTTATCAGCGTTGCGTGCAGAACTGTCTTCATAACCAGATTGGGCGCAATGTTCATGCCTATGTGGATGATATTGTGGTTAAGTCCAGGGAGAAGGAAACCTTGATAGATGATCTGAGGGAAACCTTTGATAATCTCCGGGTCTACAAGATGATGCTTAACCCGGCCAAGTGTGTTTTTGGTGTTCCTGCAGGCAAGCTCTTGGGTTTTCTGGTTTCTAACAGAGGCATTGAAGCTAACCCGGAGAAGATCAAGGCAATCACCTCTCTGGCTAAGCCGGCGTGTATAAACGACGTCCAGCGCCTGGCGGGTCGTATCGCTGCTTTAAGCCGGTTTATAAGCCGTTTGGGTGAGAAGGCCATGCCATTGTACCAGTTGATGAAGAAAACTGATGACTCTGTCTGGAATGATGCTGTTAACACTGCTTTTGAGGATTTGAAGAGACAGCTGGCTGAGCCCCCAGTCCTTGCTGCTCCGGTTGATAAGGAGCCCTTATTACTGTATGTAGCTGCTAACACACGAGCCGTCAGCGTGGCTGTGGTGGTGGAGCGCAAGGAAGAGGGTAAAGGAGTATCCGGTTCAGCGGCCGGTTTACTACGTCAGCGAAGTGCTCATCGAGTCCAAACAGCGGTATCCACATTGGCAGAAGCTTGTTTATGGTGTGTTCATGGCAAGCCGGAAGCTTAAGCATTATTTCCAGGGTCACCCTATCACTGTGGTTAGTTCTGCTCCGCTTGGAGATATCGTCCAAAACAGAGAAGCCACAGGAAGAGTGGCTAAGTGGGCTATAGAGCTCGGGCCTCATGGTCTGAAATACGTACCACGCACTGCCGTTAAATCTCAAGCCTTGGTGGATTTCATCAACGATTGGACAGAGCTACAAGTGCCCGAAGAAAAGCCGGATAATACATATTGGACTATTCACTTCGATGGGTCCAGGCAATTGGAGGGCTCGGGGGCTGGAGTTGTATTGGCTTCCCCTAAAGGTGACAAGTTTCATTATGTGCTACGGTTGATGTTTCCTTGCACTAACAATGCGGCTGAGTACGAGGCCTTGCTCCATGGTCTTCGGATGGCTAAGGAGATGAGCTTGAGCCGGGTAAGGTGCTTCGGCGACTCAGACTTAGTGCCTCAACAGGTATCAGGCAAGTGGGATTCCAAGGACCCTCTCATGGCGGCCTATCGCCGTGAAGTTGATGCCATTGCTGGACACTTTCAGGGTTACCAAGTAGAGCACATCGATCGCAGGAAGAACGAGGCGGCTGATGCATTAAGCCGGCTGGGCTCTCAGCGAAAGCCGGTGCCGCCTAATACTTTCCTGGACATCTTGCATAACCCTTCTGTTAAGGTACCTACAGAGGAAGATTTGGCTGTCCCTGACCCGGAGGCACAGTTGGTGGCGGCTCTCCACATCACCCCGGACTGGACGGTGCCTTACTTGGCTTACATGACCCGGGGAGAGTTGCCTGAGGATGAAACTTTGGCCAGACAAATAACCCGGCGGTCTAAGTCAATGGTTGTTATCAATGGTGAGCTGCATCGCCGTAGTGTTACGGGAGCGTTCCAGCATTGTGTCTCCCCTGAGGAAGGTCAAGAAATCTTGCGTGAAATTCACGAAGGGGATTGTGGCCATCATGCCGGCTCAAAATCCCTTGTGGCCAAAGCTTTCCGTCATGGTTTTTATTGGCTGACGGCTCATGCTGATGCGGAGGACTTGGTCAGTAAATGTGATGGTTGCCAGAGGTTCTCGCGACGGGCTCATGTGCCGGCTCAAGAGCTGAGGATGATACCAATCACTTGGCCATTTGCGGTCTGGGGGCTTGATATGGTTGGGCCTTTTAAAAGGTCCAAGGACAAGAAGACCCACCTTTTGGTGGCAGTTGACAAATTCACAAAGTGGGTTGAAGCAGAGCCAGTTAGCAAGTGTGACGCAGCCACGGCGGTTCAGTTCATGAAAAGGGTGATATTTCGCTTTGGCTTTCCACACAGCATTATAACTGACAATGGTACCAATCTGTCCAAGGGCGCCATGGAGGAGTTTTGTCAACGAGAGCATATTCGACTTGATGTTTCATCAGTGGCTCACCCTCAATCCAATGGTCAAGCTGAGAGAGCTAATCAGGAGATTCTGAAAGGCATCAAGCCCCGGCTTTTGGTCCCTTTGCAACGGACGCCGGGTTGTTGGGTGGAGGAGTTACCCTCCGTGTTATGGAGCATCAATACTACTCCTAACAGGTCTACGGGTTACACGCCTTTCTTCATGGTTTATGGAGCGGAAGCAGTCCTCCCCAGTGACATCCGTCATGACTCGCCTCGAGTGGCGGCTTATGTTGAGGCGGATAATGAACAGGCGCGCCAAGATGCTCTTGACTTGTTGGACGAACAGCGTGATGTGGCAGCAGCTCGCTCAGCGATTTACCAACAAGACCTGCGCCGTTATCACAGTCGCCGGGTTAAGTCCCGGGTCTTCCAGGAAGGTGATCTGGTGCTCCGGCTCATCCAAGATCAAACAGATGCACACAAGCTATCCCCGCCTTGGGAAGGGCCCTTTGTGGTCAGCAAGAACTTGCACAACGGGTCATACTACCTTATTGACGTTCGGGAGCATAAAGATTCACGAAAGTCGGAGGAAGAGACCCGTCGGCCGTGGAACATAGCTCAGCTTCGGCCTTATTACACTTGAGCCACCGGCTCTCATAATGTACATATTTCTATAGCCATGTATATATTATGATAAGCAATAAAGCAGGACCTCTGTCCTTTTTTCTCCTCCAAAGGTAAATGTGTTGTTTCCATTACAAGATCACATGGTAACTTGGAGGTGGATCCGGCTTATGATCGTATTCGAATCTAGCCGTACGCAATATAGTCACTTGGGGGCTTCCTGTTCAAACATAGGTCGTATTCGAACCAAAGAGAACATAGCTGTCGATACCCATTTGATTGGCAAAGTGCCGAGCTCATTGGGGAGTTTTCTTTGATCATATTTGAATCATAGCTCAACCCCCTTTGGGAACCGACGTGGATCGTATTCGAATCAGCGTCGTTAAACAACTCTTAAGGTCATTTGGGGGCTTCCTGTTCAAACATGGGTCGTATTCGAACCAAAGAGAACATAGCTGTCGGTACCCTCTTGATCGGCATCGCCAAACCCACTGGGGGCTATATGATCGCATTCGAATCTTAGCTTAACCCCTTTGGGACGGGTCTCTGGTCGTATTCGAACCGGAAGCCCCTAAGTTTTGATTTTCTGATTTACAACAAGTTCTTCTGGTTGTATCAACAGTGTACACGGCGGTTCTTATTCCGCCGGCTTAACTTTGATTCACAGTGCTAGTCGCACACAATCAGCATTATCAAGACTGGTAAACCGGAGTTGAGGTACCAACCTTATTATCCGGGTTATATAAACCGGAAGTGTACTTGAAGGCCTGTAAGTATGTTATTACGGTTATATCAAGGACATAATTGAGGACCAGTCTTTGGTGACTTAGATTCATATTCCGGGTTATATGTATGAGACTATGATTCTCAGTGCGGTAAGCCGCCTAGAGACTTGTGACTTGTTTTTCTATGCAGGATAGTTAAAGACAGCTATTTGAGCTTAAGGAAAATGAATGATCAATTATGACCCGGAAGAATATAAGGAAGCAACTTCAATGGAATTAAGCATTCAACACGTGCACGATGGCACGACAAAGTTAAAATGTTGGTCCTATTCTATTACAAGACTCCCCGAGTCCAAAAGGGTGAAGCATTGTTTAACAAGCCGCCTAAAGAGTCAAGATGCTTGCCGGGTCGAAGCTTCCGGCTCATCCCTCTCCGCTCCTCCGGCTGTTCCCAAGACCTGGAAGGTTGACGATTTCCAGTCAATGCCGCTCAAAGCTTCAAATTGAGCTTCCTCGTCAATTAACCCGGCCGGGTCAATTTCCGGGGCAAAGGTGTGCTTACGAGTCGGCGGGACTAAGCTGATGGCTTCATAACGCGGAGTGGGGATCCTCTGATTCTCTGCGTCGTAGCCCGGCTGGTACTTGGTCAGATCGGTGTCATTCCCAATCAGGGTGGCCACCGGGCGCACGATCTTCACACAGGCAGCAAAGTCCTTTTGGTCGAAGGAGGTGCCGTCTTCCTTCAAGCTGGGGTAACCAAGTGCAATGTCAGCCGGGTCTAGCTCTGGAAGGAAAGCCTTGGCCCGGCTCAGAGCAGCTATGGCTCCGGCTCTTGCAGAAGCTCGCCGCAGCTCTTGGAAACGCTGAGGAAGAACGGCAAGCCGGCGAAGCACGTCTGCCAGGTGAGTCGGAACCTCATTGGATAGGGCCACCACGGCCAAGGCGCGCTGTGACCCGGTGTAGAGTTGCTCCACCAGGGTGTACACGGCCTTCAACTTGGTCAGCACATTTTGATTGAGGTTGGCGCTTCTGGGACCTGTTTAACAAAGTAAGATAAGCCGCTGGCAATGATGGGAGTTATGAGACATAAAGACTATAAACTTGTCGAGAGCCGGCGGAATGACTTACCGAAGATTGCGGCGACCATCTGTGACACGTGGCGCTTTAAGCCGGAGAGTTCGGCGGTTCTCTCCGTCAGAGTCTTCTCCGCCTGTTCGGCCCGGCTTACCAGAGCAGCTTTCTCTTCGACCCAAGTTTTCCTTTCAGCCTCAAACTTCTTCTTCAGCTTCTCTTGAGCAGCAATACTGGACTCAAATTTGGCGTTGGCCTTCCGGGTCTCAGTTTCCTGAGTCTTCAGGCGGTTCTTCAGCTCAGAGATATCAGCCTCAAATTTTTGCAAGCAGCCTGCACAATTTCCGGGTTATAGTATGAACAATTATTATGCGATTTTAAAGTCCCAAGCACTTTCCAAGCAAAGACACTTGGCACTTGGGGGCTAATGCATGTCGAAAGTTTCTATCTACAAATTACCGGTTCATGGAAGTAAGCCGGAAATTAAGTCTACAACATATTCTATCATAAGTCGTAGACTTGGGGGCTAGTATGGTAAAGATGATTATGCAGTAAGCAATAGAGTGGTACCTCAGACTTCTGCTGTATCTGCTTCACCATGTCAATCTCCAAGTCCCGGCTGCTGTGCACTTGATTGACATAGCCGGAGATGATCTCTCCAATGCTCAGGTTGGCGTAGTTGGTGATGTCCAGCTTGGCCCGGCGGCGCTCTAGCAACTCTTCCTTCGCAGAGCACTTAGCCAGCGCAGTGGGTCTCCCCGGCTCGACAAACTCCGTCCGGGTGATTACCACGTCCGGGTCATCGGCCGGCTGAGCCGGGCTGGAGATGTCCGGGTTGGTGGAAGTCTCCATGGCTGGCTCGTCGGTTGGAGTGGTGGCTTCAGGAGCAGAGGCAGCTGGCGGCTCTTGAGCTGAAACCTCCGGCTCAGGCAAGACCGGCTCTTCGACCGGTTTATTCTTCTTCGCCCTCTTGCTGAGCTTTGCCTGGGCACTGAAAGGACAAAAGGTTAGTACAAAGTATGAGTAAAGATAAGCACAACAAGAGATGATCATCATTACCCGGGTACGGTCTTGAAAGCCGGCAGGTTCGATTGCATAGAGTCACCAGAGGAAGGTGAAGTTTCCTGATAATTTGAATCAGAAGAATTGAGCAGTTGACGTATAACACCCGCCAAAGGATGAAAAGGATATAAGTTGGAGATAACCTCGGTCCGGCGCTTCCTCGACGCTTCAGGTAAGCCGGAGGAGAGGTCTGCATCCTTGTTGGTCCGGGTGTGCCGCCGGCTCTCATGAATCTGTTGCTTCAAAAGAAATTGAGGATCTTGATAAGCTAAAGGATGTGAAAATCTTACTTTCCGGGTTACTCTTCGGACTTTCAGCCTTGGCAAGGGCTCCGAGTCAGAGGAAAGTGTCGTTACCTCTTCAGTCACCGGGTTAGTTGCGCCGATGTCATCCTGTTGATGATCAGTATCAATAAGGTGGATAGGAATAAAGAAGAAACAAAACAAGAGCTTACAGGTTCAGGGGTTACCTCTGACTCGGAGCTGTCACTTAGTTGAAGCAGCTCTGAGGCAGTAGGCCTGCTTCCCTTCTTGCGGGGAGCGGCTCTCCTTGCGGCTTTCTTAGCCTTTCTGGCTTTTTTAGCCGCCTCATGGTCATACTTGACCTTCCAGAATTTATCATCAGCCTGAAAAATACAATGAAGACTTCTTAAGGTTCAGATGAAAACTATCTAAGGAGAAAATAAGATGTCCAGATCAGTGGCTTACCGCTGGGGCCGGGTTAGTCTTGCAGAAGGGGCTTAAGCCGGTCCTCCCGCAGTCTGTCAAGCTCTCATTCAAGAGGGCCTTGGTCATGTCGTCAACAACGTCTTCAGGTAGATCATTGCGGCTGTGTCGCAGAGGGTCATCTTTCCGGCCCGTGTAATCACACATTAAGCTGGGGCGGCGGCTTAAGGGGATCACCCGCCACGAGATCCAGACCCGGACCAGATCAATGCCGTTGAGGCCATTTCCCAGGAGAGCCTTAATTTTGTTGATGGTGGGGATCAGAGGTTGACGCTCGGCTTGGGTTAGCTTATCCGGCAGAGAGTGATTTGGCTCCAGACGCTGGGCACGAAAGCAGGGCAGAGGGCTCTCGTCAGCCGGCGAAGTATCCTGGCAATAGAACCACGTCTGGTTCCAGTCCTTCGGATGGCTGGGCGGCTCAGCATAAGGAAAGAGGCAGTCTCTCCAGCGTTGAATGGAGATTCCACCAAGTTCCAGGCTCGGCCCGTTGGCGCACTCATTCTGGCGGTTCAGATAAAAGAGCTCTCTAAAGAGCAGCAGGCTGGGCTCTTCTCCCAGATAGACTTCGCAGAATACTTGGAAGTTGCATATATTTGACACGGAGTTGGGTCCTATGTCTTGCGGCCGCAGATCAAAGAAGTTCAGCACATCTCTAAAGAATTTTGAGCCGGGCGGTGCGAAGCCCCGGCTCATGTGATCCACAAATATCACCACCTCCCCATCCCTTGGTTGCAGTCTCTCCTCCGACGGGTCAGGGGAACGATAAGACATGATCTCTTTCTTGGGCAAGTAACCCGTCTTTACGAAATCAGCTAAGGTATCGTCGGTGACATTGGACCTCATCCAGTTGCACGTGATGGGTGCCTTGGGAGCTTTGGGAGGCATTGTGGAAGAGGAAGCCTATGACAAAAGGAAAATTTCTGGTTCAATTATAAGCCTACAGATATCTACAGTTTAATATTCAATGACGGCTTATGAGAGGGGCCTAATGACATATGGCTAAATGCATCGGGTTATCTAAGCCACTGAGGGCATCGTCAGTAATTCCAGCTGTCTAAAGCCTTATTATGAATGAGCCGGAATTTTCTACAGCATGGCTTCTTTTGAGCCGGAAATGTAAGCCGCCATAGCTCAGCAGATGCAATTTTTCACTAAGTATGGTGAAAACAAGTTTCACACATCGCAGTAATTATTTTGGATCAAAACTGTCGGCTAAAGCGAAAATTTTCTAGACCTAAAACTGACACAGAGGAAGTTCATGGATTCAGAGTGGGATCTTATTTCAAACAAAGGGGATCTACTAGTGTCAAAATGGATGAGCAACAACTACCGCATGGGTTCTGTGCTAATCTTGGATCGAACATGACCATAGTGGCAGAACTACAGGGAACTTGCGAAGAACATGCGAAGAACAGCCAAGAATGGCGAAGAACAGTGGAACCCTAATGTGGATCTACGGTGGAGAGGTGCAGGGACTTATAGGTGCGGAGTTACGGCGGAGATTCGTCGCATTTCTCTGGTCACGTCAGGGTGATGCAGCGGCCTGAGTTGGTGAAGACAAGAAGACCCGCGGCGGCGACAGCGGTGGAGCTCGAGCGGGAGCACAGTGGTGAGAGGAAGAAGAAGATGGAGGCGACGAGTGATGGGAGGGTCATCGGGCCGGGCTATTTATAAGGCGAGGCTCATAAGTGGGCGCGGGAAACGAGGAGGCCACAGCGTGATTATCTCACTACAAAGGCGCCTCGATTTTCGGGATGACCATTAAAGAAAGATCCGTTGGAGATGCGACAGAATAAAAAATTAACTTAATGGAAGATGATGTCACGGCGGGTTACCCGAAATCCAGAAGATGACGTCATGACGGGTTATAGCCTTCATACAATTGTAAGCCGGAGATTTTCTATCGAAAGGATTGAAGATTGACATGAGCCGGCTCAAATCAATCTGGGGCCTAATGTTGAGGATATAACCGTTGGAGTCACCCGCCCAGCAGGGGCCGGGTTACCCATGATGGTTACTACGCGAAGCCCAGTACCAAAGATGAAGACGGCGGGTCAATAACGGGCCCAAGACCCGGAGATGGCTCAAGGCCCGTAGCATTAGCCGCCGTTAGGGTAAAACTTGTAGTGTAAGGCAAGAATAGATAAGAGTCCGAGCCGGACACAGTTATGAGCCGGTCGGGGCTCTAAGAGCCGCTGGGCGTTAACCTCTCTATATAAAGGGACGACCCGGCGGCGGTTCAGGACAGGTAAGATCTCATTGAGAGCCAGGCATAGCAATCAAGCTCCTTGGTCATCGCAACCATAATCAGTACCACCTCAACTGGACGTAGGCTTTTACCTTCACCATAAGGGGCCGAACCAGTATAACCCTCGTGTTCCTTGTCCCGTTTAACCCCTTTAAGCTTCCTAGCTACGATGGCTCCACGACTAAGTCCTACCTCGAGGACATCTGCCGTGACGATTCCACGACACGCGTGATCCTTAAAAAAATTTAGTGAAATTTGAGGAGAGAAGAGTCAAAACTTCTAAGTCAGGAGGCCTCACTAGAGCGACGAAGGGACTGGGGAGTAAAAAGAATCCTACTCTCCGATATATATAATCCTAAGACTCAAACCATTTTTGTTCTAGACTCAACAATGCCAGCGATTCGATCAAGCAGGGGGCTCCTAAGTCGGGGATGGCTCTGATTACCAACTTGTAACACCCACGATGCGGCTATATCTCCCACGTGTCGAGGCACGACTTAGAGGCATAACCGCATTGTAGGTATTGTCGCAAGAAGGGTCATCTTCACACAAACCCATGTAATGAACAAGAATGGGATAACGAGAGTTGGCTTACAATTGCCACTTCACACAATACATAAATTAATTCATACATCATCCAAAAATCCACACATAGACCGACTACGGTCAAATCCAAATGAAAATAAGATAACCCCAAATGCTAGATCCCCGATCGTCCCAACTGGGCTCCACTACTGATCATCAGGAAAAGAAACGTAGTAACGACCACGTTCCTCGTAGAACTCCCACTTGAGCTCGGTTGCGTCGCCTGCACTGGTATCATCGGCACTTGCAACTGTTTTGGTAGAATCTGTGAGTCACGAGGACTCAACAATCTCACACCCGCGAGATCAAGACTATTTAAGCTTGTAGGAAAGGATGGGGTAATGAGGTGGAGCTGCATCAAGCACTAAGCATATATGGTGGCTAACATACGCAAAAGAGAGCGAGAAGAGAAGCAACGCAACGGTCGCGAAGCTAGAAATGATCAAGAAGTGATCCTGAAAACTACTTACATTCATGCATAACTCAAACCGTGTTCACTTCCCGGACTCCGCCGAAAAGAGACCATCACGGCTACACACACGGTTGATGTATTTTAATTAAGTCAAGTGACAAGTTCTCTACAACCGGACATTAACAAATTGCCATCTGCCTCATAACCGCGGGCACGGCTTTCAAAAGATAATACCCTGCAGGGGTGTCCCAACATAGCCCATTATAAGCTCTCACGGTCAATGAAGGATAAACCTTCTCCCGGGAAGACCCGATCAGTCTCGGAATCCCGGTTTACAAGACATTTCGACAATGGTAAAACAAGACCAGCAAGACCGCCCGACTGTGCCGACAAATCCCGATAGGAGCTGCACATATCTCATTCTCAGGGCACACTGATGAGACAGGCTACGAGTAAAACCAGACTTCGAGTTTCCCCGAGGTGGCCCCGCAGGCGGCTCGGTTCGGACCAACACTCGAAGGAGCACTGGCCCGGGGGGGTTAAATAAAGATGACCCTCGGGCTCACGAAAACCCAAGGGAAAAAGGCTTAGGTAGGCAAATGGTAAAACCAAGGTTGGACCTTGCTGGAGGAGTTTTATTCAAGGCGAACTGTCAAGGGGGTCCCATAAATCACCCAACCGCGTAAGCAACGCAAACTCAAGGAACATAATACCGGTATGACGGAAACTAGGGCGGCAAGAGTGGAACAAAACACCAGGCATAAGGCTGAGCCTTCCACCCTTTACCAATTATATAGATGCATTAATTAAATAAGAGATATTGTGATATTCCAAAATATCCATGTTCCAACATGGAACCAACTTCAACTTCACCTGCAACTAGCAACGCTATAAGAAGGGCTGAGCAAAAGCGGTAACTTAGCCAAACAACGATTTGCTAGGAAAGGATGGTTAGAGGCTTGACATGGAAATATGGGAGGCATGATATAGCAAGTGGTAGGTAGCGCAGCATAGCAATAGAACGAACAACTAGCAAAGCAAAGATAGAAGTGATTTCGAGGGTATGGTCATCTTGCCTGCAAGGTTCTCAGAGTTGTCGAAAGCTTGATCATCGCAAGCGTACTCAACAGGTTCCTCATTCACGAACTCGTCTCCCGGCTCTACCCACAGCAAGAACACAAGCAATGGGAACCAAAATCAATCACGGGAAATGCACAAGCAACATGATGCAATACATGCATGATATACGAGATATGATATGCGATGCGTATGCGTGCTCCGGAAGAAAAGGTATGAACAAGGCAGTAACATGGCAAACCAAGTATGCCACTAGAAAGATGAGATGATTTCGGTCGAAATCGATATAAAGATCACCGGAAACGGATGCACGGTTTGCAAATGGCAAGCAAAACAAGAATGACACGATTCTGCGATTAACAGCAGGATACCACTTAGAATACATCAATTAACTATGCTACAGCACGCCAACATAGCAACAAAGCATATGACAGTAATCTACAGGATATGCTTGACAAAAGATGAACACTAAGCTATGGCTAGATCACACAATAACAGGTTCAAACAAGCATGGCAAAAGTGCAAAAGATATCAGCTTCCCAAACTTGGTGAAAATACTGGACATGTCTGAAACAGCATCAGGTAGCAATGTTCAGAGCAAGGAAACCACATGCTACAGGAACTTAACATAGCAAAACAAGCCATGGCATGAATCTACTAAATTCATAGAACAAAAGTCCCTTACTGAGCATGAGCCAAAAAGGCACAGAAGATATGATGGCACCCATGTAAACATCGCAAGTTTCGTTAACAGGTTTCAGACTGCAGAAAACAGAACATGGCATTAACAGAGTTATGAAGGCATGTTGGTGACCTTGATTCACTCATAACAAAGCAATTCATGACAAAACAATCATACCTACAACAAGATGGCATGTTTATGAAGCTAACCCTGGCAAGAGCAAATACATTGCATGAAAGGATCAACTACAACAACCTTGGCAAATTTGAATATCATGTAACATTCTGCCAGAAACATTTTATGGCAAAAGTAGAGCAAGATTAAGACATGCTAGGTCACTCCATAATTTCAAACAGGGGAATGGATGGATAGAGCACAACTATATCTACAAAACATCGTTACTGAACATACTCAAAAGAAGCATGGATCTCTGTGTAGCCACATGAAAACAGAAACATCACGAAGCCTAGTTTGCATGCTTGTGCTAGTCACCAAATATATCACAAAAACACATGGCATACACCTATGTAAAGGTGGCATGGCATAGATCAAAACACCTGTAGAGCTCATGCCCAAAAGATGCACACGTCAAATGTAGCAAAAATAACAAAACACCAAGTTCTGATAAGTAACAGCAGTTAACATCATAGAGCACTCTTGCACCAGAGATTTAGGCATCAAGATGGACTCAAACGAGCATGGCACAATGGAACAAAATGAAGAGCATCTCGTGATAAACATTTCAATATATCATGCGCATGAATCGGAGCAGAATGCAATGAACATGAGCACATAATGTGAAAATATTCGGGACTTAGAGGATTTCGGGGGGAAAAGTCAACCCCGTCTAGATCTGGATCGGGGCAGCACGCGAACCTAGGCGGCGGCGCGAGCTCGCCAGAGAATGGACGGAGACGGCCGGAGCGGGACGAGGAGGCCACGGGGCACCTCGGGGCACGGGCGAGCGGGAGGACGACCGGAGGGCGATGGTGGCGCGGCGGTCGCGGGTGCGGGCGGCGGCGCCGGCGGAAGCGCCGGCAGCGGTCGGCGGGCGATGATACGGTGGGTGGCTGGAACGGCGGCGGCGGCGGATATCCGCGGGAGGGGCGCAGGCGCGAGGGCGGCGGCGAAGCAGCGCGGGGAGATGGGCCGGGAGGGCCCGATCCGGGCTCTCCGGGCCGCTGCGGCAGAGACGGCGGGAGCGGGACACGTGGCGGCGGCGGATTGGGCGGGGGCGGCGGCGGACATGTCCGGCGGTGGAGGAGGTTTTGTCCGGCACGCGGAGGAGGAAGAGGCTAGGGTTTGGATCCGGAATTTCGGGGGAGAGGGCATATTTATAGCTAGAGGGAGCTAGGGGACTCCAAATGGAGTGCAGTTTTCACCCACACGATCGTGATCGAATGACCGAGAGCATGGAAGGGACATAGGTGGGTTATTGGGCTGTTTGGAGGGGGGTTTTGCTGCAACACACAAAAGGCCTTTGCGGTTACACAGTTAACCGTTGGAGCATCAAACGACCTCCAAATGGAACGACACTTAACATGTGGTCTACCGGTGGTATACCAAGGCCACTTGGCAAACCTCGGTCCATTCCGAGAACGTTTAACACCCGCTCATGAAAAGAAACAAGAGGGGTGCGCCGGTGCATGTGGGAGTGTCGGATTGCAAAACGGACGATGGGGAAAATGCTCGGATGCAAGAGACGAACACGTATGCAAATGAGATGCGCATGATGACATGATATGAGATGCATGACATGAACAAAATGCAAAACGAGAAACAAAACCCGACCACGAAGGGAATATCATAACACATAGCTGAAAATTGCAAGAGTTGGAGTTACAAATATGGAAGTTACATCCGGGGTGTTACAGGAACACTGAGACCGAAAGGTCGAACGTGAATCATATAGTAGACATGATCAACATAGTGATGTTCACCATTGAAAACTACTTCATCTCACGTGATGATCGGACATGGTTTAGTTGATATGTATCACGTGAGCATTTAGATGAATCGAGGGACGTCTATCTAAGTAGGAGTTCTTAGGTAATATGATTAATTGAACTTTAATTTATCATGAACTTAGTCCTGATAGTATTTGCATATTATGTTGTAGATCAATAGCTCGCGATGTAGTTCCCCATTTACTTTTTGATATGGTCCTAGAGGAAAATAAGTTGAAAGATGTTAGTAGCAATGATGCGGACTAGCTCCGTGATCTGAGGATTATCCTCATTGCTGCACAAAAGTATTATGTCCTTGATGCACCGCTAGGTGACAGACCTATTGCAGGAGAAGATACAGATGTTATGAATGTTTGGCAAGCTCGGTATGATGACTACTTGATAGTATGGTGCACCATGCTTTACGGCTTAGAACCGGGACTTCAAAATGTTTTGAATTACATGGAGCATATGAGATGTTCCAAGAGTTGAAATTGGTATTTCGGACTCATGCCCGACTTGAGAGGTATGAGACCTCTGACAAGTATTTTTGCCTACAAGATGGAGGAGAATTGCTAAACCAGTGAGCATGTGCTCAGAATGTCTGAGTACTACAATCTCTTGAATCAAGTGGGAGTTAATCTTCCAGATAAGATAGTGATTGACAGAGTTCTCTAGTCACTATCACCAAGTTACTAGAACTTCGTGATGAACTATAATATGCACGGTTGACGAAAATGATTCCCCGAGCTCTTCGCGATGCTGAAATCGGCGAAGGTAGAAATCAAGAAAAGCATCAAGTGTTGATGGTTGACAAGACCACTAGTTTCAAGTAAAAGGGCAAGGGAAAGAAAGGGAACTTCAAGAAGAATGACAAGCAAGTTGCTACTCCCATGAAGAAACCCAAAGCTAGACCTAAGCCTGAAACTGAGTGCTTCTACTGCAAAGGGAATGGTCACTGGAAGCGGAACTACCCCAAATACTTGGCAGATAAGAAGGATGTCAAAGTGAACAAAGGTATATTTGATATACATGTTATTGATGTGTACTTTACTAGTGTTCATAGTAACCCCAGGGTATTTGATACCGGTTCAGTTGCTAAGATTAGTAACTTGAAACAGGAGTTGCAAAATGAACAAAGACTAGTTAAGGGCGAGCTGACGATGTATGTTGGAAGTGATTCCAAGGTTGATAAGATCACCATCGCATACTCCCTCTACCTGCGAGATTAGTATTGGACCTAAATAAATGTTATTTGGTGTTTGCATTGAGCATGAGTATGATTGGATCATGTTTGCTGCGATATGGTTACTCATTTAAGTCAGAGAATAATTGTTGTTCTGTTTACATGAATAAAACCTTCTATGGTCTTACATCCAATGTAAATGGTTTACTGAATCTCGATTGCAGTGATACACATATTGATAATATTGATGACAAAAGATGCAAAGTTAATAATGAAAATGCAACATGTTTGTGGCACTGCCGTTTAGGTCATATTGGTGTAAAGCGCATGAAGAAACTCCATACAGATGGGCTTTTGGAATCACTTGATTATGAATCACTAGATGCTTGTGAACCATGTCTCATGGGCAAGATGACTAAGACTCCATTCTCCGGGACAATGGAGAGAGCCACTGACTTCTTGGAAATAATACATACTGATGTACAGTCCGACGAGTGTTGAGGCTCGTGGCGGGTATCGTTATTTTCTGACTTTCACAGATGATTTGAGCAGATATGAGTATATCTACTTAATGAAACACAAGTCTGAAACGTTTGAAAGGTTCAAAGAATTTCAGAGTGAAGTCGAGAATCATCGTAAAAAGAAAATAAAGTTTCTACGATCTGATCGCAGAGGCGAATATTTGAGTTATGAGTTTGGCCTTCATTTAAAACAATGTGGAATAGTTTCACAACTCACGCCACCTAGAAGACCACAGCGTAATGGTGTGTCCGAACGTCGTAACCGTACTTTATTGGTTATAGTGCGATCTATGGTGTCTCTTACCGATTTACCACTATCGTTTTGGGGTTATGCATTAGAGAAAGCTGCATTCACGTTTAAGGGCACAGTCTAAAATCCTTTCAGACGACACAATATGAACTATGGTTTAGCAAGAAACCAAAGCTCTCGTTTCTTAAATTTTGGGGGTGCGATGCTTATGTGAAAAAGTTTCAGCCTGATAAGCTCAAACCCAAATCGGAGAAGTGCGTCTTCATAGGATACCCAAAATAAACTGTTGGGTACACCTTCTATCATAGATCCGAAGGCAAGATCTTTGTTGCTAAGAATCGATCCTTTCTAGAGAAGGAGTTTCTCTTGAAACAAGTGAGTGGGAGGAAATTAGAACTTGATGAGGTAATTGTACCTTCTCCCGAATTGGAAAGTAGTTCATCACAGAAATCAGTTCTAGTGATTCCTACACCAATTAGTGAGGAAGTTAATGATGATGATCATGAAACTTCAGATCAAGTTACTACCGAAGCACGTAGGTCAACCAGAGTACGGTCCGCACCAGAGTGGCATGATAATATTGTTCTGGAAGTCATGTTGCTAGACCATGATGAATCTACGAACTATGAGGAAGCGATGATGAGCCCAGATTCCGCGAAATGGCTTAAGGCCATGAAATCTGAGATGGGATCCATGTATGAGAAAAAAGTATGGACTTTGATTGACTTGCTCGATGATCGGCGAGCCATTAAGATTAAATGGATCTTCAAGAGGAAGCTGGACGCTGATAGTAGTGTTACTATCTACAAAGCTCGAATTGTCAGAAAAAGGTTTTTCAACAAGTTCAAGGTGTTGACTACGATGAGATTTTCTCACTTGTAAAGATGCTTAACTCTGTCCGAATCATGTTAGCAATTGCCGCATTTTATGAAATTTAGCAAATGGATGTCAAAACTGCATTCCTTAATGGATTTCTAAAAGAAGTGTTGTATATGATGCAACAAGAAGGTTTTGTCAATCCTAAAGGTGCTAACAAAGTGTGCAAGCTCCAGCGATCCATCTATGGACTGGTGCAAGCATCTCGGAGTTGGAATATATGCTTTGATGAGTTGATCAAAGCATATAGTTTTATACAAACTTGCGGTGATGCCTTTATTTACAAGAAAGTGAGTGGGAGCACTACAGCCTTTCTGATAATTATATGTGAATGACATATTGTTGATCGGAAATGATGTAGAATTTTCCGGAAAGCATAAAGGAGTGTTTGAAATGAGTTTTTCAAAGAAAGACCTCGGCGAAGCTGCTTACATATTGAGCATCAATATCTATAGAGATAGATCAAGACGCTTGATAAGTTTGTTCGATCAGTACATACCTTGAGAAGATTTTGAAGTAGTTCAAAATGGAACAGTCAAAGAAGGAGTTCTTGCCTATGTTGCAAGGTGTGAAGTTGAGTAAAGACTCAAAACCCGACCACGCCAGAAAATAGAAAGAGAATGAAAAATCAAGGGACAATTGCATTTTTACCCCTAGTTGGTTCCTACCCATGGGTTTTGCCCTTACTTTTTGAGCTTGCTCAGTTTTGCCCTTACTTTTTCCATCGAGGTCCCTCGAATGCCCTTTGACCGTTTGACCAAAAATCTGAAAATTCATAACTAATTCATGTGAACTCAGAAAAATGCAAATAAGATATCAAAATGTTCAGATAAACATTACCTTTATGTGCATATCATTTGCATTCAGGACAAAAGCACCCTTTAAACTACCTGAGGTAATTAATGTTATTAACATTATTAAAAATAAAAAGGTATAAACAATATTTTTTTTCATGAATAAAAATTACATGCAAATGTAGGTGATGTTTTTTGGACATCCTGATATCTTATTTGCATTTTTCTGAGTTCGTACAACTTGTTATGAAGTTTCCAAATAATGGTCAAAGTCATTAGAACATTCTTAACAAGATGATACGAACTCAGAAAAATGCAAATAAGATATCTGGATGTTAAAAAACATCCCCTACATTTGCATGTAATTTTTATTCATGAAAAAAATATTGTTTATACCTTTTATTTTTAATAATGTTAATAACATTAATTACCTCAGGTAGTTTAAAGGGTGCTTTTGTCCTGAATGCAAATGATATGCACATAAGGGTAATGTTTATCTGAACATTTTGATATCTTATTTTAATTTTTCTGAGTTCATATGAATTAGTTATGAATTTTCAAAGTTTTGGTCAAATGGTCAAAGGGCATTTGAGGGACCACGACGGAAAAACTAAGGGCAAAACTGAGCAAGCTCTAAAAGTAAGGGCAAAACCCGTGGGTAGGAACCAACTAGGGGTAAAAATTCAATTGTCCCAAAAATCAATCCCTATGCCTCAGTCATAGGGTCTATAAAGTATGCTATGTTATGTACCAGACCTATTGTGTACCTCACCAAGAGTTTGGCAAGAGGGTACAATAGTGATCCAGGAGTGGATCACTTGACAGTGGTCAAAATTATCCTTAGTGGAATAAGGATATGTTTCTCGGTTATGGAGGTGACAAAAAAATCGTCGTAAAGGGTTACGTCGATGCAAGCTTTGACACTGTTCCAGATGACTCTAAGTCTCAATCTGGATACATATAGAAAGTGGGAGCAATTAGCTAGAGTAGCTCCGTGCAGAGCATTGTAGACATAGAAATTTGCAAACTACATACGGATCTGAATGTGGCAGACCCTTGACTAAACTTCTCTCACAAGCAAAACATGATCACACCTTAGTACTCTTTGGGTGTTAATCACATGGTGATGTGAACTAGATTATTGACTCTAGTAAACCCTTTGGGTGTTGGTCACATGGCGATGTGAACTATAGAGTGTTAAATCACATGACGATGTGAACTATTGGTGTTTATCACATGGCGATGTGAACTAGATTATTGACTCTAGTGCAAGTGGGAGACTGAAGGAAATATATGCCCTAGAGGCAATAATAAAGATGTTATTTATATTTCCTTCTCTCATGATAAATGTTTATTATTCATGCTAGAATTGTATTAACCCGAAACTTGATACATGTGTGGATACATCGACAAAACACCGTGTCCCTAGTAAGCCTCTAGTAGACTAGCTCGTTAATCAAAGATGGTTAAGTTTCCTAACCATAGACATGTGTTGTCATTTGATGAACAGGATCACATCATTAGGAGAATGATGTGATGGACAAGACCCATCCGTTAGCTTAGCATGTTGATCGTTTAGTTTTATTGCTATTGCTTTCATGTATGTCAAATACATATTCCTTTGACTATGAGATCATGCAACTCCCGGATACCGGAGGAATGCCTTGTGAGCTATCAAACTTCACAACGTAATTGGGTGATTATAAAGATGCTCTACAGGTATCTCCGAAGGTGTCTTGTTGGGTTGGCGTGAATCGAGACTAGGATTTGTCACTCCGAGTATTGGAGAGGTTTCTCTGGGCCCTCTCAGTAATGCACATCATAAGAAGCCTTGCAATCAATGTGACTAATGAGTTAGTTGCGGGATGATGTACTACGGAACGAGTAAAGGGACTTGCCGGTAACGAGATTGAACTAGGTATGAAGATGCCGACGATCGAATCTCGGGCAAGTAACATACCGACGACAAAGGGAATTACGTATGTTGTCATAAGGTTCAACCGATAAAGATCTTCGTAGAATATGTAGGAGCCAATATGGGCATCCAGGTTCCACTATTGGTTATTGACGAGAGAGGTGTCTCGGTCATGTCTACATAGTTCTCGAACCCGTATGGTCCGCACGCTTAACGTTTGTTGACGATATAGTACTATATGAGTTATGTATGTTGGTGACCGAATGTAGTTCGGAGTCCCGGATGAGATCACGGACATGACGAGGAGCTTCGGAATGGTCTGGAGGTAAAGATTGATATATAGGATGATATGGTTTGGCCAAGGGGTGAAGCCCACGGGACTTTAGGTCGGTGCAAAAGGAGTTTTGCGGAGGCCAGGGGGCAAACGCCAGAGACCCTGGCGTCTGGCCCTGAGCCAGGCGCCGAGGCCCATGGCGTCTGGGCCAGACACCAAGGATCATGGCGTCTGGTCCTGGAAGTCCGAGAAGGACTCTTCCTTGCGGGCAAAACGGACTTTCAGGAGGCTTTTACTCCAAGTTTCGACCCCAGGGCTCAACATATAAATACAGGGGCGGGGCTAGCACCTGGAACACATCATGAATCACCAAGCCGTGTGCCCGCAAACCCGTCCCCTCTAGTTTATCCTCCGTCATAGTTTCCGTTGAGCTTGGCGAAGCCCTGCGGAGATTGTTCTTCACCAACACCATCACCACGTCGTCGTGCTGCCACAACTCATCTACTACTTCGCCTGTCTTGCTGGATCAAGAAGGTGAGGACGTCATCGAGCTGAACGTGTGCTGAACGCGGAGGTGCCGTACGTTCGGTACTTGATCGGGACTGATCGTGAAGGTGTACGACTACATCAACCGCGTTGATAAACACTTCCGCTTTGCTATCTTCAAGCGTATGAAGATGCTCTCCCCCTCTCGTTGCTATGCATCTCCTAGATAGATCTTGTGTGAGGGTAGGAATTTTTTTGAAATTGCATGCTACGTTCCCCAACACATAGAGTGAAGTTCACACAAGATGATGTCCATGAAAGCATTAGGTTACCTTGTCCCTTGTCTTACCAACAAGAGGGTTTGTGACTCCTTGAACTAGTGCAAGATGTGGAAGTGGTTTGCACTTGTTCTCGCCAAAATGATACGAGTGAAGTATGTTGGTGGAGTCACCCTCAAGAACTCTCTAGTTCTTCTTCTTCGGGATCCACACCAACTTGATGGGAATCCTTGGAGTTGTAGTCGTACTTGATGAAGTAGAACTTGATGTAGTCTTGGGAACCCACTTGACCAAGGCCTTGGGAACTTCTTCAAATGCATCAATCTCCTCTTGAAGCTTGTCCTTGCCTTTTTGCTTGTGGTCTTGTGGTGGAAGATCATCTTGAGCTTGTGTCCCCTTGAAAGAAGTAGGATCATACTTCTCTTGTTGTGGAACAAACTTCATCTTGGGGTATTGATCTTCTTCCCATTCAACTCCATTGGCATTTAACTTCCGTTCAAAACCAAAACCTTGATTCTTCCGGTGTCTTCCTTGCTTGTGTACAATTTCCTCGAATTGCTTACTTCCGACAAGGCTCTTGTAAACACCTTTCTCTATAATTCCCTTCAATAAGCTGTTTTCTTGCTCAAGTGTAACTTGGCAAAGAGAATCATTAGTGGAATCAAGAGAACTACTAGAAGCAATAACGTTGGATTTAACATGATTATTGTTACTACTAGAAGAAGAATCTTTCTTGCTCTTGTTGCTAGATTTTACTTGTGGCATGTAAGTAGACAAGAGTAAACACCTGGCAATGTAAGAAGAACTTTTCTTACGAAGATCATCGTTGACTGCTTTTAAGAACCCATGCTCTTGCTCTAGATTGAGCTTTTCAAAGTGTAGCTTCTCATGAGTCTTTAAAAGCTCTCGATGATCTTCTAAGGTAGTTTCATGAGCTAACTTAAGAGTGTTTAGTTCTTTAGTTAGGCGCTCAATCTCCTTCTTATCATCGTCATTCGTTTTACCTTGATTAGCATGATTAATAGCAAGTTCATCATAGTTTTCATCACTAGAGTTGTTAACAAGTAAATCATCATCACCTAGCAAGTCATCTTCATCACTGTTGAAATCAACATACTTGGGCTTGATGAAAGCTTGATGACTTGTCCTTCCTTTCCGAATCCTTGCTTCTGCGAGAGGTTCTTCCTTTCCTCTTGTTTATGGCACTACCGTTTAGGTCATATTGGTGTAAAGCGCATGAAGAAACTCCATACTGATGGGCTTTTGGAATCACTTGATTATGAATCACTTGATGCTTGCGAACCATGTCTCATGGGCAAGATGACTAAGACTCCGTTCTCCGGAACAATGGAGCGAGCCACTGACTTATCGGAAATAATACATACTGATGTATACAGTCCAACGAGTGTTGAGGCTCGCGGCGGGTATCGTTATTTTCTGACCTTCATAGATGATTTGAGCAGATATGAGTATATCTACTTAATGAAACACAAGTCTGAAACGTTTGAAAGGTTCAAAGAATTTCAGAGTGAACTGAGAATCATCGTAACAAGAAAATAAAGTTTCTACGATCTGATCGCATAGGCGAATATTTGAGTTATGAGTTTGGCCTTCATTTAAAACAATATGGAATAGTTTCACAACTCACGCCACCTAGAACACCACAGCGTAATGGTGTGTCCGAATGTTGTAAGCGTACTTTATTGGATATAGTGCGATCTATGGTGTCTCTTACCGATTTACCACTATCGTTTGGGGGTTATGCATTAGAGACAGCTGCATTCACGTTTAATAGGGCACCGTCTAAAATCCGTTGAGACGACACAGTATGAACTGTGGTTTAGCAAGAAACCTAAGCTGTCATTTCTTAAAGTTTGGGGCTGCGATGCTTATGTGAAAAAGTTTCAGCCTGATAAGCTCAAACCCAAATCTAAGAAGTGCGTCTTCATAGGATACCCAAAAGAAACTGTTGGGTACACCTTCTATCACAGATCCGAAGGCAAGATCTTTGTTGCTAAGAATTGATCCTTTCTAGAGAAGGAGTTTCTCTTGAAACAAGTGAGTGGGAGGAAATTAGAACTTGATGAGGTAATTGTACCTTCTCCCGAATTGGAAAGTAGTTCATCACATAAATCAGTTCTAGTGATTCCTACACCAATTAGTGAGGAAGCTAATGATGATGTTCATGAAACTTCAGATCAAGTTACTACCGAACCTCGTAGGTCAACCAGAGTACGGTCCACACCAGAGTGGTATGATAATCTTGTTCTGGAAGTCATGTTGCTAAACCATGATGAATCTACGAACTATGAGGAAGCGATGATGAGCCCAGATTCCGCGAAATGGCTTAAGGCCATGAAATCTGAGATGGGATCCATGTATGAGAAAAAAGTATGGACTTTGATTGACTTGCTCGATGATCGGCGAGCCATTAAGATTAAATGGATCTTCAAGAGGAAGCTGGACGCTGATAGTAGTGTTACTATCTACAAAGCTCGAATTGTCGCAAAAAGGTTTTTCAACAAGTTCAAGGTGTTGACTATGATGAGATTTTCTCACTCGTAAAGATGCTTAAGTCTGTCCGAATCATGTTAGCAATTGCCGCATTTTATGAAATTTGGCAAATGGATGTCAAAACTGCATTCCTTAATGGATTAAAAGAAGAGTTGTATATGATGCAACAACAAGGTTTTGTCAATCCTAAAGGTGGTAACAAAGTGTGCAAGCTCTAGCGATCCATCTGTGGACTGGTGCAAGCATCTCAGAATTGGAATATATGCTTTGATGAGTTGATCAAAGCATATAGTTTTATACAAACTTGCGGTGAAGCCTGTATTTACAAGAAAGTGAGTGGGAGCACTACAACCTTTGTGATAAGTATATGTGAATGACATATTGTTGATCGGAAATGATGTAGAATTTTCTGGAAAGCATAAAGGACTGTTTGAAAGGAGTTTTTCAAAGAAAGACCTCGGTGAAGCTGCTTACATATTGAGCATGAAGATCTATAGAGATAGATCAAGATGCTTGATAAGTTTTTTCAATGAGTACATACCTTGACAAGATTTTGATGTAGTTCAAAATGGAACAGTCAAAGAAGGAGTTCGCCTATGTTGCAAGTGTGAAGTTGAGTAAAGACTCAAAACCCTACGACGCCAGAAAATAGAAAGAGAATGAAAAATCAAGAAACAATTGCATTTTTACCCCTAGTTGGTTCCTACCCACCGGTTTTGCCCTTACTTTTCGAGCTCTTGTGCTTCAAATGATACTCTCCCCAGCACTCAACTCTCTCTCATAGATTTTTATTAGGTGGAAAGATGATTTGAGTGGAAAGCAACTTGGGGAAGGCTAGAGATCAAGATTCTTGTGGTTGGATTGGAATATCTTGGTATCAACACATGAGTAGGTGGTTCTCTCTCAGAAAATGAATGCTGGAAGTGTAGGCACGTTCTGATGGCTCTCTCCTCGAATGGAGGATGTGTGGAGGGGTATATATAGCCTCCACACAAAATCTAACTGTTACAAACAATTTACCAAACTTGGTGAGACCGAATATAGAAAGTCGGTCACACCGATTTAGTTCAAAATGTGAACGTTAGGATTTTTGGTGGGACCGACATGTCAACTCGGTGGGACCGATTTCATTAGGGTTAGGGCATAACGTAATCTCGGTGAGACCGATTTCTGTAATAGGCAAACAGAGAGTTGGTCAGGCAAACTCAGTGGGACCGATCGCTCATTTCGGTGAGACCGAAACGTTACGAAAAGGAAACAGAGAGTTTGCATTGCGAACTCGGTGGAACCGATCGCTCATCTCGGTTAGACCGTAATATTACGAAGGGAGGCTGAATAAACAATAAATGACCAACGAAACTTCGAGTGAGTAGGATAAGGAGGAGTAGTCGGAGGATCTGAGAAGGGACAGAGAGTTTGCAATCCTGTCGTGGAATTGTCACGGCAGATGTCCTCGTGCAAGGACTTAGTCATGGAGCCATCACAGCTAGGAAGCTTAAAGGGGCTAAACGGGACAAAGGACACGAGGATTATACTGGTTCGGCCCCTTACGTTGAAGGTGAAAGCCTACTCCAGTTGAGGTGGAATTACTTAGGGTTTTGATGACCAGGAGCTAAACCGCTCTGCCTGGCTATCGATCTGATCTTACTTGTCCTGAACCGCCGCCGGGTCGTCCCTTTATATAGAAAGGTTAACGCCCAGCAGCTCTCAGAGTCCCGGCCGGCTCATAAACTGTGTCCGGCTCGGACTCTTAACTATTCTTGCCTTACACTACAAGTCATGCGACAACGGCGGTTTACCACTACGGGCCTTAAGCCGCCTCTCGGCCTTAGACCTATTACTAAACCGCCATCCTTAACCTGTCCTTGGGCTTCTTGAACGAAGAGCTGTCGCAACGTAACCCGACCCATCTACAGCGGGTTACACCAGTAGCTATATCCTCAACATTAGGCCCCAGATTGATTTGAACCGGTTCATGTCAATCTTCAATACTTTAAGAGAAAATCTTCCGGCTTCTATTTGCGCGAAGGTTACAACCCACCATGACGTCATCTTCTGGAGTCGTGGTAACCCGCCGTGACGTCATCCGCCACTAATGCATGTTCCGCCCAATGTATCTCATCGGATCCTTATCTTAGTAACTATCCCGAAAATTGAGGCGCCTTTGCAGCTGGATAATCATGTCTTCAGCCTCCTCGTTACTCGCGCCCACTTAACAGCCGTCCCTTATAAATAGGCCCGGCCCTCAGGTCGTCCTCACTCTTCCCTTTCCATCATCTTCCTCCTCTCGACACCCCAAAGCCCGAGCTCCGCCGCCGCCGCCGCGCATCCTGTCTGCACCAACCAAGGCCACTGCATCGACCTGTCTTGACCAGAGAACCGCGGCGCATCTCCGCTGCTCATCAGCACCAGTAAGTCCTCGCCATCCCGTATACTAGATCCACATTAGGGTTCGCAAGTTCTTCTGTGTTCTTCTTGATTCCTTCGCAGTTCTCCCACAATGGCCCCCTTTGATCCAAGAGTAATGCATAACTTCAACGGTAGTCGTTTCACGCCCATTTTCAATATTAGCAGACCCCTTTTGCTTGCAAAAAGACCTCATTTAGAGCTTATGAACTTCTCCGTATCAGTTTTTAGGTCTAGAAATTTTTCTTTTCTGGACGATCGTTTGATCCAAAATAATCCCTGTAATCTGTGAAACTTGTTTGTGCAACACTTAGGCAAAAACTGCATCTGTTAACCATGGCGGGTCATATCGCCGGCTTAAAAGAGGCCATGCTTTGTGAAATTTCTGGATCATTCATAATAGAGTTAAATAACTTAATTGCTCATGATATCCACGGCGGCTTAAATAACCTGGCACAATTAACCATATATCATTAGGCCCTTTCATAAGCCGCCATCTTGAATACTGAACTGAAGTTTTCCTCCGGCTTAAGTTTGAACCGGAAACTTTATTTTGTCATAGGCTTCCATCTTTCACAATGCCGCCTAAGGCTCCCAAAGCACCCATCACATGCAACTGGGTTAGATCCAACGTCACCGACAGCACCTTAGCTGATTTCGTGAAAACGGGTTATCTGCCAAAGAAAGAGGTCATGTCCTATCGTGCTCCTGACCCGTCAGAAGAGAGGCCTCAACCCAAGGATGGGGAAGTTGTCATATTTACTGATCACATGAACCGGGGCTTTGCTCCTCCCGGCTCAAAATTCTTCAGAGATGTCCTGCACTTCTTTGATCTGCGACCTCAAGACATCGGACCCAATTCCGTGTCAAACATCTGCAACTTCCAAGTGTTCTGTGAGGTGTACCTCGGAGAAGAACCCAGCTAGCTGCTCTTTAGGGAGTTATTTTACCTGAACCGCCAGAATGAATGTGCCAACGAGCCTAGCTTGGAACTTGGTGGAATTTCAATCCAACAACGGAGAGATTGTCTCTTTCCTTATGCTGAGCCGCCAAGCCACCCGAAAGATTGGAACCAGACATGGTTCTACTGCCAGGACACTTCTCCGGCTGACGAGAACCCTCTGCCCGGCTTTCGCGCCCTGCGTCTGGAGTCAAATCACCCCTTGCCAGACAAATTATCTCAAGCTGAACGTCAACCACTTACACCCACCATCAACAAAATCAAAGCTCTTCTGGGGAACGGCTTGAATGGTATTGATCTGGTCCGGGTCTGGGTTGCCTGGCGGGTGATTCCTTTAAGCCGCCGCCCCGGCTTGATGTGTGATTACACAGGCCAGAAAGATGATCCTCTACGACACAGTCCAGACGACTTACCTGAGGACGTCATTGATGATACAACCAAGTCGCTTCTGAACGAGAGCCTGGCAGATTGCGGGAGAGTGGGCTTAAGCCCTTTCTGCAAGACTAACCCGGCTCCAGCGGTAAACCATTGACCTGAATGCTTCTCCTTCCATTTTAACGATTTTGTCTTAACTCACTAACCTTTGTTGTATTTTACAGGCTAATGATAAATTCTGGAAGGTCAAGTATGACCACGAAGCTGCCAAAAAAGCCAGGAAAGTTAAAAAAGCCGCCAGGAAAGCCGCTCCCCGTAAGAAGGGGAGTAAACCTAGCGCCTCGGACCTGCTTCGTCTGGAAGACACCTCCGAGTCAGAGGTAGCTCTTGACTCTTTAGGCTCCTTTTTTAACCATCTTATTGACACGGATTATCAGCAGGAGGACACTGGAACAAGTCATGAAGTGAATGAAGAGGTAACTATAATTTCATCCGACTCCGAGCCTTTGCCGAGACGGAAAGTTCGAAGAGTAACCCGGAAAGTAAGATTTTCACATCCTTTAGCTTATCAAGATCCTCAATTTCTTTTGAAGCGACAGATTTATGAGAGCCGGAGGCAGACCCGGACCAGCAAAGATGCAGACCTCTCCTCCGGCTTACCCGAAGCATCAAGGAAGCGCCGGACTGAGGTTATCTCCGACTTATATCCTTTTCATCCTTTGGCGGGCGTCACTCGTCAACCACTCAATTCTTCTGATTCAAACTACCAGGGAACTTCACCTTCCTCCGGCGACTCAATGCAGTCTAGCTTGCCGGCCTTCAAGACCGCACCCGGGTAATGATGATCAGCTTATTTTGTGCTTATCTTACTCATGTTTTTGCACTAACTCTTTGACTTTCAGTGTACAAGTAAAGCCCAGCAAGAGGGCGAAGAAAAATAAGCCGGCCGAAGAGCCGGTCCTAACTGAACCTGAGGCTTCTGCTCATGAGCCGCCGTCTGCACTAGCTCCTGAAACCACCACTGCTCCATCTGATGAACAAGTTATGGAAGGTTCTGATAACCCGGAGATCCCCAGCCCGGCTCATCCAGATGATCCGGACGTTGTAATCACCCGGACCGAGTTTGTCGAACAGGGAAGACCCACCGTGTTGGCTAGATGCTCTGCCAAGGAAGAACTTCTGGAACGCCGCAGGGCCAGGCTGGACATCACTGACTATGCTAATCTGAGCATTGGAGATATTGTCTCTGGCTATGTTAATCAAGTGCACAACAGCCGGGACCTGGAAATTGATATGGTGAAGCAAATACAGCAAAAATCTGAGGTATGACTCTCTTGCTTACTCCATAGTTATCCTTACCATGCCAGCACCCAAGTCTATTACTTATGATAAAATATGTTGTAGACTTAATACCGGCTTAATAATCACTGCAAGAAAACCGGCTTACCTGGTAACACTCAAGGGCCGGCTTAAACAGCATAGTTGACCCGGTCCTTTCCTTACTTTAATAATTAATCAAGTAGTTGAGCAACTTTACGCATTAGCCCCCAAGTGCCAAGTACTTTTGCCTGCAAAGTGCTTGTGACTTATTTTCATGAACCGGCACTGTAAATAGAGCTTTTCAGCATACATTAGCACCCAAGTGCCAAGTGTCTTTGCTTGCAAAGTGCTTGGGACTTAATGTTGCATTATAATCACCCTAACTGTAACCCGGAATTTGTACAGGCCGCCTGTAAGAAATTTGAATCGGAAATCTCTGATCTAAAGAACCGCCTGAAGACTCAGGAAAGTGAAACCCAAAAGGCCAACTGCAAATTTGAAGTCAGCATATTTGCACAAGAGAAACTGAAGAAAAAATTTGAAGCAGAAAGAAAAACCTGGGCGGATGAAAAAGCTGCTTTGCTCAGCCGGGCCGAACAAGCGGAGGCGACTCTTACTGAAAGAACCGCTGAGCTATCCGGCTTAAAACGCCATGTATCTCAGATGGTCTCCGCAATCTTTGGTAAGTTACTCTGTAAGTTTCTAACTAGTTTACATCGTTCAGTTCTCATAAGTATCTCAATTGCCATCAGCTCACCTGACTTTGTAATGCAGGTCCCAGGAGTTCCAATCTCAACCAGAATGCGCTGACCAAGCTGAAGGCGGTTTACACCTTAGTAGAGCAACTTTACACCGGGTCACAACGTGCCTTAGCCGTTGTGGCTCTGTCAAATGAAGTTCCCACCCACCTGGCGGATGTACTCAGGCGGCTTGCCGTGCTTCCTCAACGCTTCCAAGAGTTAAGACGAGCTTCTGCAAGAGCCGGAGCCATAGCCGCTCTAAGCCGGGCCAAGGCGTTTCTACCGGAGCTAGACCCGGCCGACATCGCCCTTGGGTATCCTAGCTTGAAGGAAGATGGCACTCCCTTTGACCAGAAAGACTTCGCCGCCTGTGTGAAGAGCGTACGCCCGGTGGCCACTTTGATTGGTAATGATACATACCTTACCAAATATCAATCGGGCTATGACGTGGAGAACCAGAGGATCCCAACACCACGCTATGAAGCAGTCAGCCTGATTTCTCCGACTCGTAAGCATACCTTCGCCCCTGAAGTTGACCCGGCCGGGTTAATTGATGATGAGGCTCAATTTGAAGCCTTGAGTGGCATTGACTGGAAATCATCAACCTTCCAGGTCATGGACACAGCCGGAGGAGCGGAGAGGGATGACCCGGAAACCTCAGGCCAACAACGCCCTTGATCTCGCAGGCGGCTCATGTGATGTCTTAAAAGACGATGCCTCACCTTTCGGACTCGGGGAGTCATGTAATAGAGTAGGACAAACACCTAATTTTGTCGTGCCATCGCGCACGTGTGTAACGCTCAACATTGTTTAAGCTGCCCTTTTATATTCTTCCGGGTTATGCTTGATCCTCTATTTTCCTTATGTTTAAAGAGCTGTCCTTAATTGTCCTGCATAGAAAAACAAATCACAAGTCTCTAGGCAGCTTACTGCATGGAGAGTCACATATATTTTACATATAACCCGGAATATGAATCAAAGTCATAATAAACCGGCTCTCAATTATATCTTCGAGATAACCATAACAGCATACCTGCGAGCATTCAAGTATACTTCCGGTTTATGTAACCCGAATAATGAGGTTGAGAACTCAACTCCGGTTCACCAGCACATATAATGCTTATTATGTGCCATCAACATTATTAATCAAGGTTAAGCCGGTGGAATAGAACCACCCTTGAATACTTTTGATATGATCAAAAGAACTTGTTTGCAACAAAAAGATTTCAAAAATTTGGAGGCTTCTGATTTGAATACGACCAGAGAACCGTCCCAAAGGGGTTAAGCTAAGATTCGAATACGATCATATAGCCCCCAGTGGCTTTGGCGTTGCCGATCAAGAGGGTACCGACAGCTATGTTCTCTTTGGTTCGAATACGACCTATGTTTGAACAGGAAGCCCCCAAATGACCTTGAGAGTTGTTTAACGACGCTGATTCGAATACGATCCACGTCGGTTCCCAAAGGGGGTTGAGCTATGATTCAAATATGATCAAGAAACTCCCCAATGAGCTCGGCAATATGCCAATCAAGTGGGTATCGACAGCTATGTTCTCTTTGGTTCGAATACGACCTATGTTTGAACAGGAAGCCCCCAAGTGATCAAATTTTTAACGGCTAGATTCGAATAGGATCATAAGCCGGATCAACCTCCAAATGACCATGTAATATTACAATGAAAATAACAATGATACATTTACCTTTGGAGGAAAAAAGGACATAGGTCCTGCTTTATTAGTTATCACAATATACACATGGCTATAGAAATATATACATTATGAGAGCCGGTGGCTCAAGTGTAATAAGGCCGAAGCTGAGCTATGTTCCACGGCCCGCGGATCTCCTCCTCCGACTTACGTGAATCTTTGTGCTCCCGAACATCGATAAGGTAATATGACCCGTTGTGCAAGTTCTTGCTGACCACAAAGGGCCCTTCCCAAGGTGGGGATAACTTGTGTGCGTCTGTTTGATCCTGGATGAGCCGGAGCACCAAATCACCTTCCTAAAAGACCCTGGACTTAACCCGGCGGCTGTGATAGCGGCGTAGGTCTTGTTGGTAAATCACCGTGCGAGCTGGTGCTACGTCACGTTGTTCGTCCAACAAGTCAAGAGCATCTTGACACGCCTGCTCATTATCCGTCTCGACATAAGCCGCCACTCGAGGTGAGTCATGACGGATGTCGCTAGGGAGGACCGCCTCAGCTCCGTAAACCATGAGGAAAGGCGTGTAACCCATAGACCTATTAGGAGTACTATTGATGCTCCATAATATGGAGGGTAACTCCTCCACCCAACAACCCGGCGTCCGTTGCAAAGGGACCAAAAGCCGTGGCTTGATGCCCTTCAAGATTTCCTGATTGGCTCTCTCAGCTTGACCATTGGATTGAGGGTGAGCCACTGATGAAACATCAAGCCGAATATGCTCTCGTTGACAAAATTCCTCCATGGCGCCTTTAGACAGATTGGTACCATTGTGAGTTATAATGCTGTGTGGAAAACCAAAGCGAAATATCACCTTTTTCATGAACTGGACCGCCGTGGCTGCGTCACACTTACTAACTGGCTCTGCCTCTACCCACTTTGTGAACTTGTCAACCGCCACCAAGAGGTGGGTCTTCTTATCCTTGGACCTTTTGAAAGGCCCAACCATATCAAGCCCCCAGACTGCAAACGGCCAAGTGATTGGAATCATCCTCAACTCTTGAGCCGGCACGTGAGCCCGTCTTGAGAACTTCTGACAACCGTCACATTTACTGACCAAGTCCTCTGCATCAGCATGAGCCGTCAGCCAATAAAAACCATGACGAAAAGCCTTGGCCACAAGGGATTTTGAGCCGGCATGATGGCCACAATCCCCCTCGTGAATCTCACGTAAAATTTCTTGACCTTCCTCAGAGGAAACACAACGCTGAAAAGCTCCAGTGACACTGCGATGATGCAGCTCGCCATTGATAATTATCATTGACTTAGACCGCCGGGTTATTTGTCTGGCCAAAGTTTCATCCTCAGGCAATTCTCCCCGGGTCATGTAAGCCAAGTATGGCACTGTCCAATCTGGGATAACGTGGAGAGCCGCCACCAATTGTGCTTCTGGGTCAGGAACAGCCAAGTCTTCCTCTGTAGGCAACTTGACAGAAGGGTTATGCAGAATATCCAAGAAAGTATTAGGCGGCACCGGCTTTCGCTGAGAGCCCAGCCGGCTTAATGCATCAGCCGCCTCGTTCTTTCTGCGGTCAATGTGTTCTACTTGGTAACCCTGAAAATGTCCAGCAATGGCATCAACTTCACGGCGATAAGCCGCCATGAGGGGGTCCTTGGAATCCCACTTGCCTGATACTTGTTGGGCCACTAAATCTGAGTCGCCAAAGCACCTTACCCGGCTTAAGCTCATCTCCTTAGCCATCCGAAGACCATGGAGCAAGGCCTCGTACTCAGCTGCATTGTTGGTACAGGGAAACATCAACCGTAGTACATAACAAAACTTGTCACCTCGAGGGGAAGCTAACACAACTCCAGCCCCCGAGCCCTCCAATTGCCTGGACCCGTCAAAGTGAATAGTCCAGTATGTATTATCCGGTTTCTCTTCAGGCACCTGCAGCTCTGTCCAATCGTTGATGAAATCCACCAATGCTTGAGATTTGATAGCAGTGCGTGGCACGTACTTTAGACCATGAGGCCCAAGTTCTATAGCCCACTTAGCAACTCTTCCTGTGGCTTCTCTGTTTTGGATGATATCTCCTAGGGGAGCAGAACTGACCACAGTGATAGGGTGGCCCTGGAAATAATGCTTAAGCTTCCGGCTTGCCATGAACACCCCATAAACAAGCTTCTGCCAATGTGGATACCGTTGTTTGGACTCAATGAGTACTTCGCTGACGTAGTAAACCGGCCGCTGAACCGGATGTTCCTTACCCGCTTCCTTACGCTCCACCACCACAGCCACACTGACGGCTCGTGTGTTAGCGGCTACATACAACAATAAAGGCTCCTTGTCGACAGGAGCAGCAAGGAATGGCGGCTCAGCTAGCTGTCTTTTCAAATCCTCAAAAGCAGCATTAGCAGCATCATTCCAGACAAAGTCATCTGTTTTCTCCATCATCTGATACAGTGGCATGGCCTTTTCACCCAACCGGCTTATAAACCGACTCAAAGCAGTGATGCGACCTGCCAGATGCTGGACGTCATTTATGCACGCCGGCTTAGCCAGAGAGGTGATTGCCTTGATCTTCTCCGGGTTAGCTTCAATACCTCTGTGAGAAACCAGAAAACCCAAGAGCTTGCCTGCAGGAACACCAAAAACACACTTGGCCGGGTTAAGCATCATCTTGTAGACCCGGAGATTATCAAAGATCTCTCTCAGATCATCTATCAAGGTCTCCTTCTCTCTAGATTTGACCACGATATCATCCACATAGGCATGAACGTTGTGCCCAATCGGATTATGAAGACAATTCTGCACGCAACGCTGGTAAGTCGCTTGTGCACTCTTGAGCCCAGAAGGCATGGACACATAACAGAATGCTCCAAAGGGAGTGATGAACGTCGTCTTCTCTTGGTCCTTAACTGCCATTTTGATCTGATGGTATCCGGAGTAAGCATCCAAAAAACTTAAACATTCACAACCTGCCGTAGCATCAATGATTTGATCAATACGGGGGAGAGCAAAAGGATCAGCCGGACAAGCCTTGTTTAAATCCGTATAATCCACACACATACGCCAGGTGCTATTCTTCTTGAGTACGAGCACCGGGTTAGCTAACCATTCGGGATGAAAGACTTCAACGATGAACCCGGCCGCCAAGAGCCGGGCTATTTCCTCACCAATGGCTTTCTGCCTATCCTCATTAAACCGCCGGAGGAATTGCCTAACCGGCTTAAACTTTGGATCAATGTTGAGAGTGTGCTCAGCGAGTTCTCTTGGTACACCCGGCATGTCAGAAGGTTTCCATGCGAAGATGTCCCGGTTCTTACGGATGAACTCGATAAGCGCACCTTCCTATTTAGGATCCAGATTGGCACGGATGCTGAACTGCTTAGATGAGTCACCTGGAACAAAATCAACAAGTTTAGTCTCATCAGCTGACTTAAATTTCATTACCGGCTCATGCTCCGTGGTTGGCTTTTTCAAAGACGTCATATCTGCCGGGTCAACATTATCCTTGTAAAACTTCAACTCCTCTATTGCACAAACAGATTCAGCGTAAGCAGCGTCACCTTCCTCACACTCCAAGGCTATCTTTCGGCTGCCATGAACCATAATGGTCCCATTGTAACCCGGCATCTTGAGCTGCAAATACACGTAACACGGCCATTCCATGAACTTGGCGTAAGCCGGCCGCCCAAATAAAGCATGGTACGGGCTTCTTATTTTAACCACCTCAAAAGTCAGTTTTTCCGCCCTGTAGTTGTACTCATCTCCAAAGGCTACTTCCAGCTCGATCTTACCGACTGGATACGCCGACTTACCGGGCACCACCCCATGGAAAACAGTGTTGGACTGCCTGAGGTTTTTATCAGTTAACCCCATACGACGGAAGGTCTCATAATAGAGGATGTTGATGCTACTGCCTCCGTCCATGAGCACCTTAGTGAATTTATACCCCCCGACCTGAGGAGCCACCACCAAGGCCAGGTGACCCGGATTATCAACCCGGGGAGGATGATCTTCCCTACTCCATACAATAGGCTGCTCAGACCATCTTAAATAGCGTGGAACCGCCGGCTCAACAGCATTCACAGCCCTTTTATGAAGCTTCTGATCTCGCTTGCACAGACTGGTAGTAAACACATGATACTGTCCACCATTGAGCTGCTTTGGATTGGTCTGGTATCCCCCCTGCTGCTGCTGCTGATTACCCTGGCCAGATTGCTGATTAAAACCTCCTTGATTACTTTGAAAGTTCTGAGAATTGGAATTTGAGCCACCGCCCGGGCCATGAAAGCCGCCGCCGCCTGAGCCGCCGCCCTGCCCATTGTTGCCATTAAAAGCGTTGGAATTCTTGAAGGCTTTCATGATTGCGCAGTCTTTCCATAGATGAGTGGCCGGCTTCTCCCTAGAGCCATGCCTTGGACAGGGCTCATTCAACAACTGCTCAAGCGTCGGGCCTGACCCGCCGGCTCGGGGAGGTGGTCTCCCCTTACGTCGGTGGTTGTTACCCTGCGCATTGGTGTTGGCCACAAACTCCATACTGCCATCAGCCTTACGTTTGTTACCTCCCTGGTTCGCCGGGTTATGCTGAGGGCCCTTGCCATTGCCATTCTTCTTTCCCTTCCCTGTCCTTTCATCATCAGACGCGGGATCCTTGGTACTATCAGAGTCGGCGTACTTGACCAGAGCCGCCATCAGCGTACCCATATCATTGCAATCGCGCTTGAGCCGCCCGAGCTTCATCTTCAGGGGCGCAAAACGACAATTTTGCTCCAACATTAAGACTGCAGAGCCGGCATCCATCTTATCAGACGAATGTATTATCTCTTTGACCCGGCGAACCCAATGGGTTGTAGACTCGCCCTCTTGCTGCTTGCAGTTAGTCAAATCCACAATTGACATAGATTGCCTACATGTATCTTTGAAGTTTTGGATGAACCGGGCTTTTAGCTCTGCCCATGACCCGATAGAATTAGGCGGCAGTCCTTTCAACCAAGTGCGGGCGGTCCCATCCAACATCATGGTGAAGTATTTGGCCATTGCCGCTTCGCTGACCTCTAGCAACTCCATAGCCATCTCGTAGCTCTCGATCCATGCTCCGGGTTGTAAATCAGCCGTATAATTAGGTACCTTCCTAGGTCCTTTGAAATCCTTGGGCAGACGTTCATTACGGAGAGCCGGCACCAGACAAGGGACACCTCCGGTCCTCGTAGGTATACCCGCCTCGATAGAAGCCGTCGGATAAACCGGGAGGGGCTGGTAAGCCGTCAACTGAGGCCCCTGCTCCGCCTCTTGCTGTGCTCTGTCTTGGTCTACCGCGTTAAAGGCTCCATTATGTGCCGGGCCGTGGCCAGCTGGCAAGTCACGGCGCCGGACGTTGCTTGAGCCGGTCGCTGAAACCATGTGTCTGCTATAACTTGGGCTCCGGCCTGGACGAGGGGTTGAATGAATCCTGTCCCGGCTATATGAATATGCCTCCTGTTGCGCCAGAGCCGTTTGAAGAAGTTCTCTGACCCGACGGGTTTCGACCGCCGTTGGAGAGTCGCCCTCGATTGGGAGAGCCGCCAGTCGCGCTGCCGCGGCGACCATGTTTTCCAACGGGTTGGAATAATGACCCGGTGGTATTGGCACGTACTGAGGCGGGGTAGTGTTCACACGGGGAGGCCCCATCACTTGCGGCTGAAACGGCGTTCCCGCCCCGGGTGCCGTGATCTCTGGCGGGTTACTGGGCCCTGCACCAGGCGTGTTGAAGAGGTTTCGAGGATCGTAAACCGGAGGGAGTCGAGATTGAGCCTTCTGATGCATCCTTATGATCTCATTGGATGTGTTCTGATCCATCATGAGTCGGAAAGACTGCGCCTGAATCAGCTGAGTCTGGGCATCGAGAGCCGCCCGCTCTGTAGCCATCCTGATCCCTTCCGCTGCCAGATCTTCCTTGGCTCTTGCTATATCCAGCTTTAACTGTGCCACCTCCGCATCATGTTGAGCTTGATCCGCTAGGACGACCGTAGCGGTTAACAGGGCCGTCATCTTATCTGTGAGATCCATTAGCACCTGAGCCGGCGAGTGCGCAGGGCCCCCTGCCCCAGCGGCGGGGTTTTGAACAGGTTGTGCGCCGGCCATGAAGATTCCAACCCGGCTGGGCGGCTCAAAGGGGTCCGGAATACTGTCGCCATCGGAACAACCCCTGAGCCTGCCATCTTGAAGTTGATATAACGAGTTGGTCTCATCTGTGGACGACTCGCCGTCAGAGCGAGCGGCCGTCTCATCGCCAGATCCAGATCCTTCAGAGAGTCCTCCATGGACGCATCCCACGAAAGCACGCTTCAAGGCAGGCAGAGTCCGGGCGGGTCTCGCACGCTGAGCCGTCTCGATGAGGTCGGCGCAGAGGTCCGGCTCAGGGCCCGGCTCGCCAATCTTGCCAATGAAAACGTGGATTCCGCCGAAGGGGACCCGGTACCCGTACTCGATTGAGCCGGCGTCGGGGCCCCAGCTTGCATCGTCGATGTAGAGCTTGCCGCGACGACTCTTGGTCATCGGGCCCACAGCGTATCCCTTGAGCCCTTCGAAGCTGCCCTTCAAGAACTCAAATCCACCGTGCGCTGGCCCCACGGTGGGCGCCATCTGTCGTGGAATTGTCACGGCAGATGTCCTCGTGCAAGGACTTAGTCGTGGAGCCATCGCAGCTAGGAAGCTTAAAGGGGTTAAACGGGACAAAGGACACGAGGATTATACTGGTTCGGCCCCTTACGTTGAAGGTGAAAGCCTACTCCAGTTGAGGTGGAATTACTTACGGTTTCGATGACCAGGAGCTAAACCGCTCTGCTTGGCTATCGATCTGATCTTACTTGTCCTGAACCACCGCCGGGTCGTCCCTTTATATAGAAAGGTTAACGCCCAGCGGCTCTCAGAGTCCCGGCCGGCTCATAGACTGTGTCCGGCTCGGACTCTTAACTATTCTTGCCTTACACTACAAGTCATGCCACAATGGCGGTTTACCACTACGGGACTTAAGCCGCCTCTGGGCCTTAGACCTATTACTAAACCGCCATCCTTAACCTATCCTTGGGCTTCTTGAACGAAGAGATGTCGCAATGTAACCCGGCCCATCTACAGCGGGTTACACCAGTAGCTATATCCTCAACAAATCCCATCTCTGTGAGACCGAGATCCCTATCGGTGAGACCGAACTGATTAGGATTTGTGGCTATGGCTATGCCAAATGAACTCGGTGATGCCAGATAGATCAAATCGGTGGGGCCGAGTATGAATTTTGGTTTGGGACATATGTGGATATGGGAAAGTGGTTGAGGGATTTTGGAGCATATCACTAAGCATTTTGAGCAAGCAAGCCATTAAGCAACACCTCATCCCCTTTTAATAGTATTGGATTTTCCTATGGACTCAGTGTGATCTTGGATCACTAAAATGAAAATTTAGAGTCTTGAGCTTGAGCCAATATGTGTCCTTAGCATTTTGAGGGGTCCACATCTCTAGTCCATGCCATGCCAATCATTGAACTTTCTGAAATGATCATCTTGAAAGAGTATTAGTTCAATGAGCTATATGTTGTTAAGAATTACGAAAATCACCCAGGGATTAGTTGCACTTTCAATCTCCCCCTTTTTTTGTAATTGATGACAACATATAGATCAAAGCTTCGACAAATGATAATAAGATTGAAATATATCGTCGCTTTGAGAACTATGTGATAAGCAAGAGCTCCCCCTAAATTTATGCATTATTTAAAATTTTCTTTTGAATGCAAATGCACAATCGATTAGGATCATGGGTTACTCTTCCATGTCACATACATCTTGGTGGAGCGCTCAGAATGATAGAATATGAAATATGCATTCATCACCAAGGCAAAGTGAGTGATCATACATGAGAGATAAATAATAGCATCATTCAAGCACAAGCATTAAAGTATGATATGATCAAACAGATGACCATACAAGTATCTCACACACATAAACATAGAGTATCATCCAAGCAAGCACACAAATAAGTATCAAACAAGTAGCAAAAGAGACAAAAAGAAGCAAAATTCTCTCTCTCAAAGCCTATGATCTATACACTTTCTCCCCCTTTGGCAACAAGTTACCAAAAAGCTCGAAAATGCATAGTGCTATGTGTCTCTATAGGCTTGATCTTTGGGAGGTGGCATTGAGAGGACTCCAAGGACGAATGCATCTGTTGAAGTTGTTGGAGCTGGAGGAGTTGCAACTGGAGGAGCTATTGATGCTGTGGCTGCAGGCGCTGACATAGTAGCTCGTGTGTCTGTCACAGGCACTGCTGCAGACCTCTGTGCCCTAGGTGTTGGGGAACGTAGTAATCCAAAATTTTCCTACGATCACGCAAGATCTATCTAGGAGAAGCGTAGCAATGAGATGGGAGAGTGTGTCCATGTACCCTCGTAGACCGAAAGCGGAAGCGTTTAGTAACGCGGTTGATGTAGTCAAACATCTTCATGATCCAACCGATCCAAGTACCAAACGTATGGCACCTCCGTGTTCAGCACACGTTCAGCACGATGACGTCCCTCGAGCTCTTGATCCAGTTGAGGATGAGGGAGAGTTCTGTCAGCACGACGGCATGGCGACGGTGATGATGAAGTTACCAGCGCAGGGCTTCGCCTAAGCACTACGACAATATGATCGAGGTGTTAAACTGTGGAGGGGGGCACCGCACACGGCTAAGAGATTGTCTGTCACTACTATAGGATGCTGCTAACGCGACAATACGATCAGAGACCCTTCATAAACGGTGGTGTAAAAAACCATCAAAAAAGGTGCAAAACGTTTGTGATGGAGGATGCATCAAACACGGTTCAGATTTTAGTTGCGTGTGCGATTCAGGCCACACGGTTAACCCGTTCGAACTATTTGCGATGAGGCAGAACAACAGAAACGGGAAGCCATATCAATTTGTGTGCGATATACGGCATACAGTTCACTCCGAAGAACCATTTGCTATTAGGGAGTGCAACATAAACGGTTAGCTAGATCAAGGTGTGTGTGACATAGGGCATACGGTTAACTCGGACGAACTGTTTTCGATTAGCGAACGCAACAGAAACGTTTCAACTTAAAAGGATGTGTGTGTTACGTGGCAAACAGCCAACTCGGATGAACTGTTTGCAATGAGAAATTACAACACAGACGGTTATTACAGTTAGTTCGTGTGTGATTCTGTGTGTACAAAAAACTTTGAAAAATGCAAACTAGTTGCTTGCGGTGGCTAGGAATATCGCACACGATGCGTCTGCGAGTACTCATGTGCAATGATTAGTAAATTACACATATGTTTCCTTATGTTAACACTTGTGTGATAAATACCACGTGGCACCGGATATGGTATTCGGGTTGTGTGTGTGCTCCACTTAGTCTTCCCACGCCCCAGCGAATGCTTCCCGCGCTGCACATGGATGAATTGTAAAATCCACGCATGTTCCCTCACCGGTTTCCCACCACCACCTAATGGCTTGTTGCATATAACCCAGGCCGCAACGCACCGCCACGACACTCTGCGAAGATCTAGTCCTCACCCATCTACCATTAGTTATTCCAAGCATGCCAGGCAACAACCAAAGCTTCGACGTCGACGCCTACCTGCACTACATCTTCGGCGAGGAGAATGAGCCAGAGCAGGTCGGGGAGAAAGAGCTTCATCGGCCGGTGCAGGCACCATGGCCAATCAGCAGCGATATCGGCGTCACAGTCCTTGGGAGCACAATGGACATATTGCAGAGGAGGTGTGATGAGCAGTTTGCCATCCACCGTGCAAAAGATCCAGAGCTGCTCGGCGGCATGATCGACGACCCACCCGAAGAGCCGCCGTCACCAGTGCATATCGAGAGCCTGATGCCCCGCAAGGAATGGGCAGAGGACCTCTACGATTGAGTCAAGATAAAGGCAGCCTACGGCTTCATCATTGCCCGTGGCGGCTGTGTCAACGTCGACCGCGATGATGTGGTGGCCAGGCTCGAGCGCATCCTTTGCGGAGTTGACGTCCCCGATGAAGTAGAACATTGCCAACGTGATATCTTTCGGATGCAGGTGATCGACGGAATTTGCTACCAGGCCAGAGACATGGAAATGGAGCGGTTCCGCGGAGTTGTCATGCGCGCGATTGCACGCTGTCAAGCTTTTCTGGAAGAGGCCCAGCAGCCCCAAGAGCCTCCCAGCGCCAGCAGCTCCGTAGGCGGAGGCGGGTCGGGACACTCGGACTGAACGACCGCAAGGGTGCTATGCTGATCATGGAGTCTGAGAAGGCCATCGTCGGAAGGCCGCCAGCTCAGCCTTTTACCTTATATTTTATTATAATTGTATGCATATGTAGGTCCTGAGTGTTCTGGGCCTTGCCGCATTTGGCATTTTAAATTATCCTGAATATGTAAGATAATTATTAAGAATTATTAACAGTTGCCATTGTAACTTTGCCTCAACGGCAAGCAGAGCGTGCGCAGGGACGCCAGAGCCGAGCGCGCCGCGGCCGCCTCAACGGCGAGCAACCACGTGGTCAACCTTCTGCCATCAATAAATTTTGACCTTGTTTCTCTTCACATTGCGATTACAATGCAATAAGTAATTACAAATCTGTTCACACCTATCAAACTAATATGTGTTCACACTTAGCACCGGGCTATATAAACTACCCACTCAAAAATTACTTCACAGTTCCTCTCCTCATCACCCACAAAACTGGTTTTCTCTGTCAAGTCGTTCTGCCATAACCGGTAGGAGGAGTTTAGGGTGGACATATAACCAGGCAGCAAACATCAAGGCCGCGGAAGCACTCGAGAGGTCCCACCGCGAAGCCGCAGCCGCAACAGAGATGTCCCGGTGCACTGCGGAGCCCTCGAGCGAGCTCTCATGGGCAAGCGAGGGCTCTCACAAGCGCATTCGCGGCATCGGCCATCGCGACGAGCCGGCGTTGTCGGATTTCGGGTTTCGGAAAAACCCTTGAGGTTGGAACACTGGGGTGCGCACGAAGATCTCTCCCTACCTAATCACGCCCTCATCCTCACCGCAATGTCAAAGCTTAGCACGCCGAACCCACAGAAAGAGAGACACAAGAGTTATACTGGTTCAGGCCACCGATGTGGTGAAATACCCTACTCCAGTGTGGTGTGGTGGATTGCCTCTTGGGCCGAGGATGAACAGTTACAAGGGAAGAACAGCCTCCTGAGGAGAGGTGTTCTTGTGCTTGGTGAACTTGTGTGGATGGGGATGATCTAGATGCTCTCAAGCCAGATGAGATGCCTCCTATGGTGGTGGCTAGCCCTATTTATAGAGGCCCTGGTCCTCTCCCCAAATATTGAGTAGGAAGGGATCCAACAATGACTAAATTCGAAGGGAGACAACTAGTACAAGTTATCCTGACTAAAGGTGGTCTTCGCTTGCCAAAGGCTCTGGTGGTGACGCCGTCTTGGGCTCCGTGGTGACCTCCGTCCTGTAGTCCTGCTGGTCTTGGTCTCGTTGCACCGATATGGAAACCTTTGCCTGATGCCTCGGGACTCCTCGCCTATGCTTGCCCCTTTAGCACCAAAGAGGAAATGAGGACACTACGCGCGCTAGCGCCCGCCTGGCGCCGGTCGTTATGGCTTGCGTCATAGAAACCTCGCGAGGTGTCCCTTTGATACGTCCATTTTGCATCATGCTTTTATATCGATATTTATTGCATTATGGGTTGTTATTACACATTATGTCACAATACTTATGCCTATTCTCTCTTATTTTACAAGGTTTACATGAAGAGGGAGAATGCCGGCAGCTGGAATTCTGGGCTGGAAAAGGAGCAAATATTAGAGACCTATTCTGCACAACTCCAAATGTCCTGAAACTCCACGGAAGTCATTTTTGGAAATAATAAAAAATACTGAGCGAAGAAAATACCAGAGGGGGCCCACACCCTGGCCACGAGGGTGGGGGCGTGCCCTACCCCTCTGGGCGCGCCCCCTGCCTCGTGGGCCCCCTGGAAGGCCTCCGGTGCCCATCTTCTGCTATATGAAGTCTTTCGTCCGAGAAAAAAATCATAAGCAAGCTTTTGGGAAGAAACTCCGCCGCCACGAGGCGGAACTAATCTAGGGCTCCAGCAGAGCTGTTCTGCCGGGGAAACTTCCCTCCGGGAGGGGGAAATTGTCGGTGTCAAAACCGGCGGATCTCGGGTAGGGGGTCCCGAACTGTGCGTCTAAGGTCGATGTTACAGGAGATGGGGGACACGATGTTTACCCAGGTTCGGGCCCTCTCTATGGAGGTAATACCCTGCTTCCTGCTTGATTGATCTTGATGGATATGAGTATTACAAGAGTTGATCTACCACGAGATCGTAATGGCTAAACCCTAAAAGCCTAGCCTGTATGACTATGGTAATGAGTATATCCTTTCCAGACTACACCCTCCGGTTTATATAGACGCCGGGGGGATCTAGGGTTACATAGAGTCGGTTACATAAGAAGGAATCTTCATAGTTGGTCGCCAAGCTTGCCTTCCACGCCAGGGAGAGTCCAATCCGGACACGGGTACAGTCTTCGGCCTTCATGTATTCACAGCCCACCAGTCCGGCCCATTGATAATAGGTCGGACGCTCGAGGACCTCTTAGTCCAGGACTTCCTCAGTAGCCCCTGAACCTGGCTTCAAAGACGAGGATTCTGGCGCGCAGATTGTCTTCGACATTGCAAGGTGGGTTCCCTTTTTTCCGAACTCCAAGATAGTCTTCGGACGCGATGATAGTATACGGACCTGTCACACACACCATACACAACCACAGAGAGAATATAATTTTACACGAGTCGAATCCGCTGACAAAATTTCGCAGCAGGACATCACGCCTGACCGGTCATAATTCCGGACCGTTTTGTGCCCGATGCTCCACGTCCCGAGACGCGGTTGCCATTGGCACGTCCTGTCAAAGCGGAGATCGTGTCCTCTTATCATGGGATTCTCATCAATGCGGGTATGGGAAACCCAACCGTGCCGTTTATACAGGCCTTGAGAATAGGCAAGCCTTTAGGGCGAGTGGGGAGGCGCTTGATATTCGCAGCCTTTATAAGGGGATAAGGATTTCTTTCTTCACCCACACCCTTTCTCTTCTTCAGCCCTTCCGTCCTTGAGCTCCAGCGCCCAAGCTTTAGCTCTTACTCGTTCGAGAAAGTACTCCAAACATGTCCGGATCCGGATCTGGAGGCAAGTAGATGGCCTCCTCCATTAAGAAGAAGGACATCAAGGAGCTCCAGGAGGCCGGATACCTGGCCAAGGAGATCTCTCACCGACTCCCGGTCAAAGGACAGATCGTCCCTACTCCAGAGCCCCATGAGAGGGTTGTGTTTCTCACACATTTTGTCCACGGGCTAGGATTCCCTCTTCGCCCGTTCGTCCGCGGACTGATGTTTTACTACGGGCTAGACTTCCACGACCTAGCCCCTAACTTCATTCTCAACATCACGACATTCATTGTCGTGTGCGAGGCCTTTCTCCGCATCCCACCTCATTTCGGTCTATGGCTGAAGACCTTCAATGTGAAGCCAAAGGTGGTGAGCGGTCAACAAGCAGAGTGCGGAGGCGCCATGGTGGGCAAGATGCCCAATGTTACCTGGCCCGAAGCCTCCTTCGCGGAGATAGTGAACGGGTGGCAATCGGGGTAGTTCTACATCACTGAGAAGCGCGACACTGATTGGGCGGCGGCCCTCGAATTCCGATCCAGAATCCCGATGCGGCTCACCTCCTGGAAAGAGAGGGGCCTCACCTGGGGTCCCTCGGACGAGCTGACTGGGCTCCAGACGTGCGTCTAGAACATGATGGACACGAAAATCAAGCTTGTCAACGTGATCCAGGTCATGCTCGTTCGTCGGGTCCTTCCGTGCCAACGCCGGACTTGCTGTCTGTGGGAGTACGATCCGGCCAAGCACCAGATGCTACTAGAGCTCTTCGACACGACGCACGAAGACAACTGGAAAGTGCTCTTCAAGGCTGGCGAGATGCCACCGCCCACGACCGAGGATCACGGGCTTATCTTAAAATGCCAGGCTAATTCGGTAAGTTCTTTCATGTTTTCAAGGTATACCCTTTACTAGCATATTTTGAGGAAAAAGCCTAAGCCTTCCCATCCATGTTTTCAGGCCTGGATCGAGGTAGCAGGGGGGATTAACTGTCCGGCTCCGCTGCCTGAAGACCCAGAATTCCCATTACTGACGAAAATGCTGTTTCCAGCACCTTATGAGGTGCCGGAGAAGACAGCCAAGAAGGCGGCCAAAGGGGCCCGGAGGGGCCCTTGCCGAAAAGGCGCTTCGGACATGATGTCCGAAGACGAGACTCACTCTTCGTCCGCCGAAGACGATGACGAGGAGGAGGAAGAAGAAGATGACTCCCCACCTGAGGCGGGGAGGAAGAAGAGAACGGCATCCACGAACCTGGAGGCGAAGGCGCCCAAGACGGGGAAGGGCTCCCTCGCGGATAACTCCGCATGGGACGTCGATAGCAGTCCGGAGCGACCTCCCCGGACCAAGCCTCGGGCCGCATCGTAAGTATCAAAATCTTTATGCACGCCCAAACGTATGGCCTTTCCGCCTTGTAATATTGATATGTTTGAATCATGTTATTGCAGTCCGGCCCGGGACAGTTCTCCGTGATCTTCATCAGAAGGTTCGCTGGACCCAAAGGAGAGGGCCAGCATGTCGCCGCCGCCTGCTTACTCTCCCTCGGCAAAGGGTGATGATGAGGAGGTGTCCAGAAGGACCTCGTCAGACTGGGGAAAAGTTCCGGAGATCATCAGGGTGGCGCCCCAGGATGACTCCCGAGCCGTCGGACATATGGGGGAAAAAGCCAATGTGGAGACGGATGATGTGGGTCGAGTTCCATTCGACCCTCAGCCGGACTTTATTCCGGGGACCTATATGGCTCCGGAGTATGACGAACGGCCTTCCCCGAAAAGAGGGGGTGTGCCGCCGGTGATCTCTGTCCAACTAGAGGTGCCGGATCATTCACTGGAAGCGCTACAAGGTGCCTCCATTGTGGATGAACACCGTGCCCATATGGGTATGGTGATCGAAATGGTTCAGTTTGCCAAAAACGGACTGACCGAAGCCTGCGCTAGCCTTCTAACAGGCTTTGAGGTGAGTAATGTAATTTTAGGAAGCATATCACAGTGTAGAAAGTAGCCCCTGATGCTCTGTTCGGTGTCCGGAAAGAAAAAGCCGAATAGAGGATCAAAAATAATTTTCGCAGGAGTCTAACATAAGGTGTCCATGTGAATAAGCATGCCTCGTTGCGGGCTGCTACTGCTTAAACCGCGGAGGTCTCCGGACTGATGCAGAAACTGGAGCGGGCCGAGGAAGAGCTTGGCCTCGTGAAGAAGCAGCTGGAGGATAACCAAGGTATGCAGTAACCTGCGTGTATATTGAAGAATAAATGGTTCAAGCTGACTAAAGTGTCATGAACTTTACTAGGGGCCACGGCCGAGGTGGAGGCCCTCAAAAAGGCGTTAGCCGAGGCCGAAGAAAAAGCGGCCAAGGAACGTGCCGCACGCGAGAAGCACGAGGCCAGGGTCAGCAAGATTCAGCAAGAGCTTCAGGACGCCGTCAAGAATTACGAGTCCTTGGAGCGTGATTCTAGGACACAAGAATCCGAACTTGCTAAGGCCCGCAGGAGCGCGCAAGATGCCCAAGCCGAAGCCCAGAGCACCCTCCAGGAAATCCAGGAGACCAAGAAGATTGCGGCGGGTAAGGCTTTCACTATGCAAGGCAAGTATGCAAAGGAAGTGGTCCTTGTACTTACCCGAACTTGTGTTTTCCAGGGGTGTTTACCGATCTGCTGCGCGGCGTATCAGATGCTTCCCAGTTCTATCGGGCCGAAGAAGGGATGTCTACGGAGAAGCTGTTCTGGTCCCAATATCTTGGACCAAAACATCTAGTGCCCTTTAGCGACCAGTTGAAACAGCTGGTCGAGCTGCACAAGTTGGACGAGTTTGCCATGAAGGACCTGATGCTCTGGCTGTGGCATGCCGAGCCCGTGCCCGGCAGCTACTTTGGACTTGTGAGTGCCTGCCCATGGCTTGAAGTTGTGAAGCGGTCGGTCTGCATTGAGGGTGCACGGATGGCATTTTTGCGTGTCAAGACGCACCGGGCGAAGATGGATGCCAAGAAGTTGATGACCGAGGGGCCACCTGAGGGCAAGGAGCATCGTCGACCCGAGCTGTATTTCGATGGTGTCCTGGAGGGATCCCGCCTTGTGGCGGAGCAATGTGCGAAGGACGTGATATTCCCATGAAAACATTCGGGTTGTCCTGTAATATGAAACAAGATCGGTATGTAATATGATGCTTGTGATTAAATTTTACCTCCTGTGCGGCCGTTTATTAAAATCTGAGGGTTGAACAGTCGTCAGCTTCTGCCCCCACTTAGATACCACGGGGGTGTTCGAGATAAATCTAAACACTCTTTACTCCACATTCTGGTCCTTAAAGGAGGTGTTTAGCGCAACGAACAATGCAATCAGACTATACAGCCTTTATTACCCTCACTTAGCCATAGGAGTTTGACCATGAAAATTTCGGCGAAGCCCCTGGTATTCGGAAGGCCAAACTAGGGGCATTATACATGCCTAATCGGAGAAAACCGATTCCTCGCATAAAGCGGAAAAAAATCTCTAGGGATTTGAGACCTCTCGAACAGCTGACCAGCTCTCGCCATATCATGAAAGTCAGTTTTCGGCTTTCTCTACTGAGGTGCTCGTCCGAAAGAAACGGGACACAATCGCAGTAGTTCTCCCTTTACTACCCTAGCCGATATAGCGGAACGTAGGGTAGAAAACACAGGAGTCGGGCAACCCAACTATTGACCAAAGACATGATTCGGAGCCGATGCATATAATGATATAGGTTCGGGGTGCTGAACCATACTGTAAAAGTGTTCGGACTTTTGTTGCCATAATGCGGGGCGTGATGAAGCCCCTGGCGCAGTTATACGTACTAGAATGTACGCGTGCAACGAGTAATAAATACAAAGGAAAAAAGGGGAAGATTAAGTAATAAACTGACGCTGCCCTTTATTTTTGTAATGTGATTAATACGTCGAGGCGTATTTATACATGTAATATGATAAGAAAAAAAGGCTATTTAACATGCCAAGACCAAGTGCGAGCTGCGCGCGGGTATGTAAAACAGGTATAGCAATCGTTAACGGAGGCCACCTGGGGGTTCCCTTGTGCGCCAAAGCTCCTTGCCTCCTTGGTGTGTCTGACAAACGGGTTGTCGGAAGAAACCTCGAAAAGAGAGAAGGGACCTGGAATGGAAAAGAAAAGGTACGCGAATCCTGGGGTCGGTCGAGCCGCACTGTGGATCGCGAGCTAGCTATGCCTCCGTCCATATCCATGGGTTTTTCGGCGCGTAGTTATGTACGCGTGGTACGGGTGCCACTCCCTTATCGGGGCTGGGACGGGGGCCGAATTGCTAATCAAGCTCTTGACGAGCCGAGCTGTCCTGTTGCAGTGTACTCCGGACCCTCTTAACGATGTCCAGGGGCTCGGCAGCCGGATTATAGTTCTGCTTGAGAAGGCCGTTCTGTACCTCTGCTGCTAGGGCGGCTGTGTGCTCCTCAGTATGGAGGGAGCGTTTCGTGTTTCCATTGACTGTTATGACGCCGCGTGGACCGGGTATGTTGAGCTTGAGATAAGCATAGTGTGGCACCGCGTTGAATCTAGCAAACGCGGTCCGTCCGAGCAATGCGTGGTAGCCGCTGCGAAAGGGGACGATATCGAAGATTAGTTCTTCGCTTCAAAAGTTGTCCGGAGAACCAAAGACCACCTCCAGCGTGATTGAGCCCGTACAACGGGCCTCTACGCCTGGTATGACTCCTTTAAAGGTAGTCTTTGCGGGCTTGATTCGTGAGGGATTAATACCCATTTTGCGCACTGTATCTTGATAGAGCAAGTTGAGGCTGCTACCACCGTCCATTAGGACTTGTGTTAGGTGAAATCCGGCAATGATTGGGTCGAGGACCAGTGCGGCCGAACCGCCATGACGGATACTAGTTGGGTGATCTCGACGATCAAAGGTGATCGGGAATGATGACCACAGATTGAATTTTGGGGTGGCTGGCTCTACCGCATAGACGTCCCTGAGTGCATGCTTGCGCTCCCTTTTGGGGATGTGTGTAGCATATATCATGTTCACCATTTTGACTTGAGGGGGACATTTCTTCTTCCCCTGGTGTTCGGCTGCTGGGGCTCTTCGTCTTCGTCCTCGCTTTGCGATCCCATTTCCTTGCTCTCGGTATTTGACTTGCTGGCTTGCTTGAAAATCCGACAATCTCTGTTGGTATGATTGGCTTGTCTGGGGTGCCGTGTATCTGGCACGGACGATCCAGTATGTGGTCCAAACTGGATGGTCCCTCGCTGTTCCTTTTATAAGGTTTCTTTCACTGGCCAGACTTGGAGCCACTGAATCCGGCGTGAACTGCAGTCTCGTCGGTGTTATCGCCATTACTTCAGCGCTTGTGTCTATTGCGCCGGGTCTTGCCGGTGCTGTTTTTGGCCTCGGAGGGGCTTGCCTCATTGGTTGTGTTTTTACTACGAGACAGCCAACTATCTTCACCCGCGCAAAAGCGGGTCATTAGTGCCGTGAGGGCTGCCATAGACTTTGGTTTTTCTTGGCCGAGGTGGCGGGTGAGCCATTCGTCATGGATGCTATGTTTAAAGGACGCTAGTGCCTCGGCATCCGGACAATCAACTATTTGGTTCTTCTTGGTTAGGAACCTAGTCCATAAATTTCTGGCTGATTCTCCAGGTTGTTGGACTATGTGACTTAGGTCATCGGCATCTAGTGGCCGGACATAGGTACCTTGGAAGTTGTCAAGAAAAGCTTCTTCCAAATCCTCCCAGCTGCCGATGGAATTTTTAGCCAAGCTGTTTGACCAGTGTCTAGCTGGCCCTTTGAGCTTTAGTGGGAGGTATATGATGGCGTGGAGATCGTCTCCTCGGGCCATATGGATGTGGAGAATAAAATCCTCGATCCATACTGCGGGATCGCTTGTTCCGTCGTATGATTCAATATTGACTGGCTTGAAACCCTCGGGGAATTCATGATCCAGTACTTCATCTGTGAAGCAGAGAGGGTGTGTGGATCCTCTATATCGGGCCGCATCGCGGCGCACCTCCGATGAAGTCCACCTGCGGTTATCGGCCCGGGCGTGACTAGGTTTGTCACGTCCGAATAGGTAGCCGTCGTCGCGAGTCGAAAGGCGTCCTCGCGATCCGTAGATTGATCTGGTGTGTCCTACTCTACTGTCCGGGTCCTGCCGAAGGTCGTATGTATAGTCCCGAGCTGTTTTGTCTTTGTTTTCATGAGGCGGTGGGGCGGGCTGCTGTTCGGCCTGAGTTGTCGTTTTATCCCGACCGCGGGGTGGTCGGTCCGCCACACTACCCCGACCACGTGGTGGTCGTTCCACATTGCGCGAGGGAGGTATGGGCTCCGGCGCCTCCTCATCGAACTGAGGTAGCAGTCTGCGTTTCGGGTAACTCTTCGCTGGACGCTTGAGGCCGTATTCTTCGGCTGCCAGGACATCAGTCCATATGTCAATGAGTAGGTCTTGATCAGCTTGAAGCTGCTGCTGCTTTTTCTTCAGGCTTCTTGAAGTAGCTATTAGCTGGCACTTGAAGCGCTCCTGCTCGAGGGGTGCCTTAGGCATGATGACATCCTCGTTGCCGAGGCTATCCTCATCCTCGGAGGGTGGACGGTAACTATCGTCATTTGGGTCGTTGGGCATGGCCTATTTATCAGGGTTAACTTGCCCGTTGTCTTGTTCCTCCTGTTCGGATGTTGCTCCAACAGGGTCTTCATTGTTTTCGGCGTTGTCCGGAGTACTATTTTCTCCGGTGCCAGTGTTGCTATCTTTTGAGCGACGTGACTTAGAACGGCGTTTAGGGCGCCGGCGCTTGGACTGTGTCTCAGAAGGTTTATTCACAGCTGGTTCTTCTTTGTCATCGTCACTAGCTTTTTTAGGTGTGTCAACCATGTACACATCGTATGAAGAGGTGGTCGTCCAACGTCCAGTGAATGGTGGGTCTTGGCCTTGCTCCTTGTCGGCATCGTCGTCCCAACCGTCGATGTCATCACAGCCATAATCAAGCACGTCAGTTAAATCCTTGACGGTGGCTATGAAGTGGGTGGCGGGTGGGAAGCAAAATTCTCCATCATCAGCCTCTAGTTCGAACCGGACATAGTTCGGCTGTGAGTTCCCCGCCAAGGACAGTGTTGGAAGACGTCTGCGGCGCTGAACTCGAAGATCGATGACTGATCCAGCTCGGTGTCCGCAGGCGTACGCGGTTTGGAACTTATAGCCGAAAACGAGTCCGGAATTCCGTTGACGCAGATATTCCCAGGTGTTGAGTCTGTGTGTGTGGCTCCAACGCCGCGGACTCCATGGCTTCAGATGGCCTGATCCGCTCCGGATCTAAGGCCGCAACAGTTACAGGAACCATCTCCTGAATATGGTTCGATGACAGATTTAAGTCATGTTCATCTGAGCGAGGGGGAGCGATCGTCGTGGTCTCAAATCCGTTGAAGATCAAGTCTCCACAGATATCCGCGACGTAGTTCAAGCTTCTGAATCTGACCTAGTGGCTAGGGGCATAGCTATCGATCTGCTCCAGATGGCCAAGCGAGTTGGCCCACAGTACGAAGCTGCCGAATACGAAAATCTGTCCGGGGAGGAAGGTTTCTCCTTGGACAATGTCACTATCGACGATTAAAGGGGCCATCGAACCTTTCGTCGACTGCACAGTGGAACTCTCAATGAAAGCACCAATGTCGGTGTCGAAACCGGCGAATCTCGGGTAGGGGGTCCCGAACTATACGTCTAAGGTCGATGTTAGAGGAAACGGGGGACACGATGTTTACCCAGGTTCGGGCCCTCTCTACGGAGGTAATACCCTACTTCCTGCTTGATTGATCTTGATGAATATGAGTATTACAAGAGTTGATCTACCACGAGATCGTAATGGCTAAACCCTAAAAGCCTAGCCTGTATGACTATGGTAATGAGTACATCCTTTCCGGACTACACCCTCCGGTTTATATAGACGCCGGGGGGATCTAGGGTTACATAGAGTCGGTTACATAAGAAGGAATCTTCATAGTTGGTTGCCAAGCTTGCCTTCCACGCCAGGGAGAGTCCAATCTGGACACGGGTACAGTCTTCGGCCTTCATGTCTTCACAGCCCACCAGTCCGGCCCATTGATAATAGGCCGGACGCCCGAGGACCCCTTATTCCAGGACTCCCTCAGAAATCATTGACATCGTCATCACCAACAATCCTCTCATCGGGAGGGGTCAATCTTCATCAACATCTTCACCAGCACCATCTCCTCTAAAACCCTAGTTCATGTCTTGTATCCAATCTTTGTCCCAAAGCCTCAGATTAGTACCTGTAGGTTGCTAGTAGTGTTGATTACTCCTTGTAGTTGATGCTAGTTGGTTTATTTGGTGGAAGATTATATGTTCTGATCCATTATGCATATTAATTTCCCTCTGATTATGAACATGAATATGATTTGTGAGTAGTTACGTTTGTTCCTGAGGACATGGGAGAAGTCTTGCTATAAGCAGTCATGTGAATTTGGTATTCGTTTGATATTTTGATGAGATGTATGTTGTCTTTCCTCTAGTGGTGTTATGTGAACGTCGACTACATGACACTTCACCATTGTTTGGGCCTAGAGGAAGGCATTGGGAAGTAATAAGTAGATGATGGGTTGCTAGAGTGACAGAAGCTTAAACCCTAGTTTATGCGTTGCTTCGTTTGGATCCATATGTTTCATGCTATGGTTAGGTTTACCTTAATAGTTCTTTTGTAGTTGCGGATGCTTGCAACAGGAGTTAATCATAAGTGGGATGCTTGTCCAAGAAAGGACAGCAGCCAAGCACCGGTCCACCCACATACCAAATTATCAAAGTAACGAATGTGAATCATATGAGCGTGATGAAAACTAGCTTGATGATAATTCCCATGTGTCCTCGGGAGCGCTTTTCTCTATATAAGAGTTTGTCCAGGCTTGTCCTTTGCTACAAAAAGGATTGGGCCACCTTGCTGCACTTTATTTACACTTGTTACTTGTTACTCATTACAAATTACTTCATCACAAAACTATTTGTTACCGATAATTTCAGTGCTTGCAGAGAATACCTTACTGAAAACTGCCTATCATTTCCTTCTGCTCCTCGTTGGGTTCGACACTCTTACTTATCAAAAGGACTACGATAGATCCCCTACACTTGTGGGTCATCAAGACTATTTTCTGGCGCCGTTGCCGCTGATTGAAGCGCCTTTGGTAAGGAAAAATTTATATAGTGTGCTGAAATGTACTGTCACTTGTTACTATGGAAAGTAATCCTTTGAGGGGCTTGTTCGGGGTATCTTCACCCCGACCGGTAGAGCAAATAGTTGCTCCTCAACCTATTGAAAATGTTTACTTTTAAATTCCTTCGGTTATGATAGAGAAACTGGTAGCTAATCCTTTTGCAGGAGATGGAACATTGCATCCCGATTTACACTTAATCTATGTGGATGAAGTTTGTGGATTATTTAAGCTTGCAGGTATGCCCGATGATGTTATCAAGAAGAAGGCCTTCCCTTTATCTTTTAAGGGAGAGGCATTGACATGGTACAGGCTATGTGATGATATGGGATCATGGAACTACAAACGATTGAAATTGGAATTTCATCAGAAGTTTTATCCTATGCATCTTGTTCATCGTGATCGTAATTATATATATAATTTTTGGCATCGCGAAGGAGAAAGCATCGCTCAAGCTTGGGGGAGGCTTAAGTGAATGTTATATTCATGCCCCAATCATGGGCTCTCAAGAGAAATGATTATTCATAATTTTTATGCTCGGCTTTCTCGTAATAATCAATCCATGCTCGATACTTCTTGTACTGGCTCTTTTATGATGAAGACTATTGAATTCAAATGGGATTTATTGGAAAGAATTAAACACAACACTGAAGATTGGGACCTGGACGAAGGTAAGGAGTCAGGTATAACACCTAAGTTTGATTGTGTTAAATCGTTTGTGGATACCGATGCTTTCCGTGAGTTTAGTACTAAATATGGACTTGACTCTGAGATAGTAGTTTCTTTCTGTGAATCATTTGCTACTCATGTTGATCTCCCTAAGGAGAAGTGGTTTAAATATCATCCTCCCATTGAAGTAAAATTAGTTGAACCTATTAAAGTTGAAGAAAAGACTATCACTTATAATGATCCTATTGTTCCTACTGCTTATGTTGAGAAACAACCTTTCCCTGTTAGAATAAAGGATCATGCTAAAGCTTCAACTGTAGTCAACAAAAGTAATATTAGGACACACAAAGCCCCTGAGCAAGTTAAAGTTGAACCAAAAATTTCTATGGTTAAAGATCTATTGGCTAATAATATCGATGGGCATGTTATTTACTTCTGTAATGAGACTGCTAGAATTGCTAAACCTTGTGCTAAAGATAAACATAGACATGTGGTAGGCATGCCTGTTATTTCTGTTAAAATAGGAGATCATTGTTATCATGGCTTGTGTGATATGGGTGCTAGTGCTAGTGCGATACCTCATTCTTTATACAAAGAAATCACGCATGATATTGCACCTGCTGAGATAGAAGATATCGATGTTACCATTAAGCTTGCCAATAGAGATATGATTTCACCGATTGGGATTGTTAGAGATGTTGAAGTCTTGTGTGGGAAGGTTAAATATCCTGCTGATTTTCTTGTTCTTTGTTCCCCACAAGATAGCTTTTGCCCCATTATATTTGGTAGACCCTTCTTGAACACTGTTAATGCTATGATAGACTGCGAAAAGGATGTTGTTACGATCGGTTTGGGTGCTATGTCTGATGAGTTTAATTTTGCTAAATTTAGTAGACAACACCGTGATGAGGAATTGCCTAGTAAAGATGAAATTATTGGTCTTGCTTCTATTGCCGTGCCTCATAATGATCCTTTAGAACAATATTTGCTAGACCATGAAAATGATATGTTTATGAATGAAAGAAGGGAAATAGATGAAGTATTCTTTAAACAGGGACCTATTCTGAAACACAATTTGCCTGTTGAAATCCTAGGGGATCCTCCTCCACCCAAGGGTGATCCCGTGTTTGAGCTTAAACCATTACCTGATACTCTTAAATATGCTTATCTTGATGAAAAGAAGATATATCCTATTATTATTAGTGCTAAACTTTCAGAGAAGGAGGAAGAGAAATTATTGAAAACTCTGAAGAAGCACCATGCTGCTATTGGATATACTCTTGATGATCTTAAGGGCATTAGTCCCACTCTATGTCAACACAAAATAAATTTGGAAAAAGACGCCAAACCAGTTATTGATCACCAACGACGGCTAAACCCTAAGATGAAAGAAGTGGTAAGAAAGGAAATATTAAAGCTCCTTGAGGTAGGTATAATTTATCCCGTTGCTGATAGTCAGTGGGTAAGTCCTGTCCATTGCGTCCCTAAGAAGGGAGGTATTACTGTCGTTCCTAATGATAAAGATGAATTGATCCCGCAAAGAATTATTACAGGTTATGATCAAGCAAAGACCACTTTCACTTGCCCTTTCGGTACTTTTGCTTATAGATGTATGCCTTTTGGTTTATGCAATGCACCTGCTACCTTTCAAAGATGCATGATGGCTATATTCTCTGATTTTTGCGAAAAGATTTGTGAGGTTTTCATGGATGATTTCTCCGTTTATGGATCCTCTTTTGATGATTGCTTGAGCAACCTTGATCGAGTTTTGTAGAGATGTGAAGAAACTAATCTTGTTTTGAATTGGGAGAAATGGCACTTTATGGTTAATGAAGGTATTGTCTTGGGGCATAAAATTTCTGATAGAAGTATTGAAGTTGATAAAGCTAAAGTTGATGCTATTGAAAAGATGCCATGTCCCAAGGACATCAAAGGTATAACAAGTTTTCTGGGTCATGCCAGTTTTTATAGGAGGTTCACTAAGGACTTCTAAAAAATTTCTGGGCCTCTGACTAATTTATTACAAAAAGATATTCCTTTTGTCTTTGATGTTGATTGTGTAGAAGCATTTGAAATACTTAAGGAAGCTTTGGTTCCTGCACCTATTGTTCAGCCACCTGATTGGAATTTACCTTTTGAAATTATGTGTGCTGCTAGTGATTATGCTGTAGGTGTTGTTTTAGGACAAAGAGTTGATAAGAAATTAAATGTTATTCAATATGCTACTAAACTCTAGACAATGCTCAGAGAAATTACGCTACTTGTCGGGTGGTTGGTGCGACATATGCCAAAGGATGACTTATCATTGTGGGAGCCAATAAAACGTTGCCAGTGCCTGGAAACGGGATGAGGCGAAGACATGCACGCCGGCGAATCTTACCCAGGTTCGGGGCTCTCCGAGGAGATAACACCCCTAGTCCTGCTCTGCGGGGTCTCCGCATGATCACTAGCTCGATAAAGAGTAGCTACAATCGCTCCTAGAGCTGTTGGGATCAAGGGAGAAGAAGAACAAGCCTAGCTCTTGCTTCTCTCTATCTATGGTGTGTGTGCGTGTGCTATGCTTGGAAGCCAAACATGCAGAGGTGCCAACTATGCTTGGGTGCGAACCCTTTGCATGGGTGCTCCGGGGGGTTTATATAGGCCTACCCCCCGGGGGTACAATGGTAATCCGACTGGGAACTGGCCCCAGCCGTCAGTGTCTACGCCTGCCGGCTTCTCCGCCGGCTGGTGGGTCCCGCCGGCTGCCGGCTACTCGGTCGACAGGCCGGCCCCACCGCCTAGGGTCTTGTCGGCGGCTGCTTACTATAGCCGCGCCTCTGATGATGAGGGCTTTATCGAGGTAAGCGTGGCTACAGTGATCCACGTCGGGGGCTATCACTGTTGCCTCACCTCGTCTTGTCTCCTTAATGGGGCTCCTGCTTCGAGGAAGGGAGTCGCCGGCTTCTGGAGGCCGGCTATGCTCCTGGCCGACTAGGAAAGGCCAGGCCGCCTTCACGCCTCCCTCTGGCTGAAGGGACCCGCAGTCCTTGGGCCATGCAGGAGTGGGTCGTGGATGATGTCGTAGCTGGCGTGGCTACAGTGCCCGGCCGCACGGGAGACATCTCTCCCGTACGGCCTCCTGTAGCCATGCCTGCCTCGGGCTTCGGGGGTCGTGGGCCACACTGTGGCCATGCCCCGTCAGGTCGTCGTTATGTAGGGGCGGTTGTGGTCTCGGCCGGCTTCTAGGAGTCGGCGTTTCTCCTGGCCGGCTTCTTGGAGTCGGCGTTCTTCTTGGCCGGCTTCTTGGAGTCGGTGAGGCTGGGTCACCTTCCGGGAGTCGGCTTTAGTGGTAGCCGGCCGGGGAAGGCGGCCCAAATGCTTGGAGTGCTTGAAGGCCCAAATGCCTGATAAATTTTCTGAAGAGCCAGGGGTAGCCGGTTTGGCTACCCGTGGCCACTTACTCCGACAGTAGTCCCCGAAGCTGATCGGGCTTCGAGGTGGAGTAGGGTTCGAGAAGCTCGAACAGCTTCCCATCGCGACAAGCCGGCAGCTGGGAGCCGGCCTTGGTCAGGCACGTCGCCTGAGCCGAAATCTTCTGGAGTCGGAGGGCGGGAACCCGCTGGCACGTAGCCGGAAAGCCTGCCAGCCCACGCGCGAGATGGGACGTTGCCGCAGAGAGGGGGCCCGCCACGTCCGCGCCCCAGCCCAGGCGCGGATCTTTTGTATCCCGGAACCGCCCGCACGTTCCGTGCGGCAGTTTCGGCTCGCACTTATGCGTAATAAACGCGAGACGTGGGGGAGTGGGCGCAGTTAATCCCACGTCCCCCCACGTCCGGCCTCTTCGGCCGCGTGAGGCTATAAGTAGGGGGAGGTGAAGGGCGGCAGGCCCTCGCACGCTCCTCCTACTTCCGCCGTCTTCTTGCCTTGCTCGTTCTCGCAACAGCGCCTCGCCGCCGCGCTATTCCTCCGCACGCTCCTCCGCCGCCGTGCTAGCTTCCGCCATGCCTCCCCACGTAGAGCAGCTTGGCGGGGATTGGGATGGCTCCATCGTCCACAACGACCACATCGACTTCCTCCGCGACACACGGCGTCTGACCAGTGTGGACAAAGTGGAGGTCCGCCTCGCACCGGAGAAAGAAATCAGGCCGGCGCCGCGGGATGGCGAGCAGGTGGTCTTCCGCTCGCACTTCCTGCGCGGCTTCGGCCTGCCAGTGAGCGCCTTCTTCCGCACTTGGCTGGACTTCTATCAGCTCCAGCCGCACCACCTCACCCCCAACGCGGTGGTGCTACTGTCGGCCTTCGTCACCCTGTGCGAGGGCTATCTCGGCGTCCTCCCCACCCTTGAGCTCTGGGGGGAGTTCTTCCAGTCGAAGCTGGGTACGCGCAGCAAGGGCGTGCCTGCCCACACTGGTGCCTTTATCGCGTCGCGGAGATCGGGCGCCGACAACCCCTTCCCCGTCATCACGCTGATCCAATCGGTGAAGAAGTGGCAGAAGTCATACTTCTACATGCCGAACATCGCTCCACGGGGCGACTACGTCAACCTGCCGGCTTACGTAGCCGGCCCACCGGCGGGGAGGCTGCCCCAGTGGTCCTTCCGGGCGGTGACGCTATCGCAGGGAGGGAACGCCGCCATCGCCCGCCTGCGGGTGATGGTCCAGTCGGAGGGCCTGACGGGGCCCGACCTTCTGGCCGCGTTCGTCACGCGCCGGGTCCTTTCGCTCCAGAGCCGGCCTCATCTGATCTGTCAGATGAGCGGCCAGCTCGACCCGAGCCGGATGTGCACCAAGGAGATGCCGCAGGCCGACGCGGCCGACATGGTGAACTACCTAGCCAACTGCCAGCTTCCCGATGACTGGCAATTCGGCAAGGAGCCATATAGCCGCGCCAATCCTCCGCCTACGGTACGCTCCCCTTCTCTTTTTCTCTCTTTCTCTCTCAGCTTTGTCGCCGAGTTCCTCTGGGCCGACTCTAACTCAGTCGGCTCGCTTTTTGACAGAATCCTCTGCTTCGGCCGGCCGGCGGGGCAGACGTGGAGCGCCGCTTCGCCCCCGACCGGACCGAGCACGACCAGGAGGACCCCGATCTGGGGGCGGTCCATATGGAGGAAGCCGCCGAGCCGGCTGGTGGCCAAGCCGGCGGCGAAGCAGGCGGCGCCGAGTTCTCCGCGACCTTCGACGATTGGCCGGACGAGGACGAAGCCGAAGTCGTCCTGCCCCGCCAGCAAGCCTCCGGACACGGCGCGGGCTCCTCCGGCGCGCAGCCTGCTCGGGGTAGAGGCCAGAAACGTCGCGCCACCCAGGGCATGTTCGGTAGCCGGACGAAGAAGCCGAGGGGTGGGGCGGCAGCCACCAGGCGGGAAGAGGCGGCCGCGAAGGTGGCTCGCTTCCGCAAAGTGGTGAAGCAGCCGCAGGCTGTGTCAGCGTAAGCTTTCTCTCTTTCTGTGTATTCTCCTTCTTTCCTTTCTTGGGTGGTCTTCTAAACCTTTGTCTTCTTTTCTTTGATGAGAGCTCCACTGTCACTCGAGCGGGCGGCTGCCGGCTCCGTTGTCGAGTCGCCAGGGGGCTCTGGGAGCACCACCCGCCGCGTAGATCCCCGCGCCGCCCTCCTGGAGGCGACGGAAAGGAACGCGCGGGAGGTGCGGGAGGAGCAGGAAGCGCGGGAGGCGGAGGCACGGAAGGCAGCCGCCGCCCAGGAAGCTCGGGACTAGGAGGTGGCGAAGGCGCTCGCCGAGGCTGCAGCCAAGGCCCAGGCAGAGGCCGAGGCCGAAACGGCGGCAGGGGAGGCCTTGATGGTCACCCCCCTGCGCGCCATGGCGCTCGGGGACGCGGATCCCTCGCTAGGGGGAGCCAGCGGTTCCCAGCCGGGTCTGGGCGGGAGCGGCGACGACATCATCTTCGTGAGGGAGGCGCCGGGGCCGACTCCTCCGACTAGGGCGGCCCAAGGTGGTCAGACCGAGCCTGCGCTCGCACGGTTGGCGGAAGGCGAGCCGGCCGCGGGAGCTGAGGTGGCAGTCCGGGTTCCGCCAAGCCGGCGCGCAGGGAAGGCCGCGTCGGAGCCGCAGAAATCGGCGTCGGAGCCACGGCCGGCCGTGGGCTCCAGCTCGTCGGCCCGAGACGCGGAGGCGGCCAGCGCTACCTCAGGGTGGACGCCAGGCGGAGGGACAGCCGTGGTGAACATCGCTGCGCAAGACGTCCGGACCCGGCTCCAGGGCCAAGCCGCGGCGCTGAGGCAGTTCACCGATGAATTCCTCGCCACGCGGGCTGCCATCCGGGTTAGTATTCTCATCTTCTTCTTGATTTCTCTCGTGGGGGTGCGTCAGCGCACCCACTGGGTGTAGTCCCCGAGATTCGGGCCGAGTGCTGAGCAGTCGGCTCGGATCTTCCTTGATGATTTCTCATCGTTGCTTTCGTTCTCACGTCGATCTTCTGTCCATCTTGTAGGACTATCACAACCTCCGAGCGGCCGCCTTCAACTCCCAGGCTTGGGAGCTGACACAGAAGACCGCCGATCTCACTGAAAGCCGAGGTATGTAACTTGATCTTTATCTCATGTGGGGGCGCGTCAGCGCACCCACAGGGTGTAGTCCCCGAGATTCGGGCCGACTGCTGAGCAGTCGGCTCGGATCTTCCTTGATGATTTCTCATCGTTCTTCTTGTTCTTCTATCTCTGCAGCGGCCAACGCCAGTCTGAGGGCACAGCTGGGGGAGTCCCAGACTGCTCTTCGTGCCAAGGACGCGGAGCTCGCCGCCTTGGTGCAGGAGCGCGACTGCCTGGTCAAGAAGCTGGCCGACCAGGAGGAAAGCCACAAGGCGGCGCTGAAGGCCGCGCAGGACCGCGAAGCCGCCCTCCAGGCCGAGTTCGAGACGGAGGCGGCCGGCTGGGACGAAGCCAGGCAGACTCTGGTCTCCGGCTATGGCCAGATTGAGGATCTGGTTGACGGTAAGTCGTCTACCCCTTCGTCCTTTCTTGCCATCTGTCATTTTGACTTGTTTTTCTGATTTGGGGTTCTTCTTTTCTTTTCTGCGCAAAGTACTTCCCCGGCTATTCCACTGCCGCCAACCAGGCCATCGAAGCTCGTCGCCAGGCGAAGAGGCAAGCCGGCTTCGAGATTTCGCCGACTGCCAGCCGCTCGCTGGAGGAGCAGCTCCTGGCGATCCAGGCTCGCATCCAGCCGGCTCACAGGCTGCTCCGCCGGCTTCAGCGTGCCAGGTCGCAGGTCTTGGCCGCCCTCTGGCCCGGCCAAATGGTCCCGCGCACTCCCAGTCGGACCGCCGACTGGCTGGAGGTGGCCGTCGGGCGCTTCGAGGCTTGGAAGGCGTCAGCGGCTCGCTCCGGCGCCGGGCGGGCTATGGAGTTCGTCAAGGCCTGGTACCCGGGCCTGAATCTGGACCAGCTGGCCACCTGGCGGCAGCAAGCCGACGCGGAGCTGGAGCCGGCGCGGCCGGCCATCATTCGACGGGCTTCGGCAATCGCCGACTACACCGACACCAATGTCTTCGCCCCCGAGGTGGACGACAATGGAGTCGCCCAGCCGGAAGATTGGTTCGGGCTGGACCCGGCGTGCGGCGAGGACTCGGCGGAGGAGATCGACTCCAGCGACGAGGGCGAAGAGGAGGAGGAGGAGGGTGAAGACGTCGAGCCGGCTGGTGGAGCAGCCGGCCAGCCTGACCGCGCCTCCAGCACTACGCTGCGTGCGAGTGCGTCTCCTATTGCGGGAGGCGGTCAAGCCGGGACCAGCTAGGCGGCCACTCCTTCAGCCGGCGAGCTGCCTTCACCGACCAACTCGGCCTTCGCGCCTTTGTCTTATTTCTTTTGTTTCCTGTCTTGTTACTTTGAACAATGTTCGGTTAAGTCTGCGCAATTCCACCCACTGGGTGTATTCAAACTTAATTCTGTTGCCAGCCTTTAGGCGGCTTTATGTATATAAGTTATGCAATCGGCTTTTCCTTGTACTTTTGCTTTTTGTCCTTCTGCTTTTTTCCTTTGCCGCCCTCCCTTGGTTGCTGTCTCCCTAGTCAAACAGTTGCTCTGCAATCTGTAGCCGGGGAGTGCCTGGCCGATTGGGGAGGGGGAAGTACTTTTAGCTCTGCCAGACTTAAGCTAAGTTTTTTAGGAAGCCGGCCAGCCGGCTGTTGTGACAGTCGGCAGGCGTATATAGAGGCCGTCTTTTTGCTATATAGGTTAGTTGTTCCTTAGCCGTTTTCGTGTGGGCGTCCTTTCTGTCTTATCTCTTGCTAGTCATACAGTCAGTTCTTTGAGCTGCGACTTTCAACAAGAGAGGACTGGGGAGCCGGCGCACTACTTTGCTGACTTCGGGAAGAACTTATAATATAGCTTAAGGCGGCCAGTCCCCGGGCCGACTAGTCGGACCCGGTGCCGGACAAGAATTCAAAATGTAATAAGACATTCATGGATATGACACTCGTCATCCATAGATAAATAAAAGGCAGTCCCCGAGTACTGTTCGGGGGGCCTGTTGGTTTGTAACTTAATACAAAAGGGGTAGCGTGATACATACTGCTTTTCATCTATAAAATCGTCGTAGGAGGTTTGCGTTCCATGGTCGCTCCGACTCCTTGCCGGAGTCGTCTCTCTTGCGTGCTCTTGGCTTTTGCGCGTCGATCAAGTAGTAGGAGTCGTTGCCGGGTGCCTTGCTGACGACGAAGGGGCCTTCCCAAGGGGCCGAGAGCTTGTGCTGGCCGGCTGTTCGCTGGATCAGCCGGACCACAAGGTCACCCTCTTGGAAGGATCTTGGCTTGACCTTGCGGTTGTAGTAGCGGCGCAGGCCTTGCTGGTAGATGGCGGACCGGCTGAGGGCTAACAGCCGGCCTTCTTCCAGTAGGTCGACGCCGTCTTCTCTTGCTTCTTTGGCTTCCTCCTCCGTGTACATGGTGATCCGAGGCGAGTCGAACTCGATGTCTGTTGGGATGACAGCCTCGGCACCGTACACGAGGAAGAATGGAGTGAAGCCGGTTGACTTGTTGGGTGTAGTGCGCAGACTCCAGAGGACAGCCGGCAGCTCTTCGAGCCAGCAGCCGGCCGATCGCTCCAGTGGTACAACCAGTCGGGGTTTGATGCCGGAGAGGATAAGTCCATTTGCTCGCTCGACCTGGCCATTTGACTGCGGGTGGGCAACGGACGCTAAGTCCAGTCGGATGCCCTGTGTCGCGCAGAAACGTGCCAGTGCGCCTTTGGCGAAGTTTGTGCCGTTGTCGGTGATGATGCTGTGCGGCACGCCGTACCGAGTAGTGATGTCGGTGATGAATGTCACGGCAGTCGGCCCGTTCAGCTTCTTAATCGGCTTTGCTTCGATCCACTTTGTGAACTTGTCCACAGCAACGAGTAGATGTGTCAAGCCACCGCGGGCCGTCTTGAAAGGGCCCACCATGTCCAGTCCCTAGACGGCGAAAGGCCAGGTGAGGGGAATGGTCTTGAGGGCAGAAGCCGGCAGGTGTTGTTTGGAAACTGAAGACTTGACATCCTCTGCAGGTCTTGACTATTTCTTTAGCATCCTCCAAGGCAGTCGGCCAGAAGAACCCATGGCGGAAAGCCTTGGCCACGAGGGATCTTGAGGCGGCGTGGTGGCCGCATTCGCCTTGGTGGATGTCTTTGAGGATTGCCACTCCTTTTTCTGGCTCGACGCAACGCTGGAAGACTCCAGTGACGCTGCGCTTCACAAGCTCCCTGTTGATTATTGTGTATGCTGCGGCTCGTCGTTGCACTAGTCTTGCTGCGATCTCATCAGTCGGCAGCTCTCTGCTGACTAGGAACTTGAGGATGGGCTGGGCCCATGAGGGAGCTGTGACTTCTTCTGCTGTTATCGTGGCCACCATGACTCGGGTGGGTGGGTTGGGTGTTGCGTTGGGGTCGACCACCACTTCTTGCATCGTTGCAGTCCCCGGGCCGACTGCTGCAGTCCCCGGGCCAGGCTCTGAGGTCCCTGTGCCGGGTGCGACTGCGTCAGTTCCCGGGGCAGTCGTCGAAGTCCCCGTGCCGCCTGCGGGATTTCTTGAGCCGGATCCGGCTGTTTCTGGCGCAGGCGGTACGAAGATGGAGTCCGACTCTGGAGACGGCTTGATGGACGGCTTGAGGAGGCGTTGGAGGGAGACGCCAGTCGGTATGGCTTGTCGGGTGGAGCCGATCCGTGCTAGGGCATCTGCTTGGTCGTTCTCGGCCCTTGGCACATGAAGGAACTCGCACCCTTCGAAGTATCCACTCATCTGCTGGACGAGGAAGCGGTAGCTCGCCATGTTCGCGTCCTTGGCGTCCCAATCGCCAGATGATTGCTGGACCACTAAGTCGGAGTCGCCGTAGCACAGGATCCGGCGTATGCCGAGCTCTTTGGCTAGCCGGAGCCCATGTACGAGCGCCTCGTACTCGGCCACGTTGTTGGAGGCGGCGAAGTGGATCTGCAGCGTGTACTTGAGCTTGTCGCCTTTGGGGGAGGTGAGGACGATGCCGGCTCCCAAGCCGGTGCGCATCTTGGACCCGTCAAAGTGCATCCGCCAATGGGTAGAGTCGGGAGCCGGCGGTAAGTACTGGGTCTCGGCCCAGTCGACGAGGAAGTTGGCCAATGCTTGCGACTTGATGGCGGTGCGGGGTTGATAGAAAATCGTGTAAGGCGCCAAGGCAATGGCCCATTTGGCCACCCGGCCGGATGCATCCCGGCTGCCTATGATCTCGGCGAGCGGGGCAGTGCACACGACCGTGATGGGGTGCTCTTGGAAGTAGGGCTTCAATTTCTTGGCAGCGAAGTACACCCCATAGCACATCTTCTGGTAGTGCGGGTAGTTTTGCTTTGAGCTGGATAGTACTTCGCTGAGATAGTAGACCGGCCTCTGGACCAGCTGGGCTCGGCCTTCCTCCGGGTGCTGGACCACAACAACAGTGCTGACGACTCGGCTTGTCGCGGCGATGTAGAGGAGCATGGGCTCCTTCTCAGTCGGCGCGGCCAGGACAGGCGGAGTGGTCAACATTTTCTTCAACTCATGGAAGGCTTGGTCGGCTTGATCATTCCACTCAAAGTGAGTGGACTTCTTCATGAGTCGGTACAGGGGGAGGGCCTTCTCTCCTAGTCGGCTGATAAAACGGTTCAGGGAGGCTAAGCAGCCAGTGAACTTCTGCACATCTTGCAGCTTGGTGGATATCTCCATCCTCTCGATGGCCTTGATCTTGACAGGGTTGCATTCAATGCCGCGTTCGGAGACCAGGAAGCCTAGCAGCTGGCCAGCTGGCACTCCGAAGACGCACTTCTTGAGCTTGATCTGGAATCGGCGCAAGTTGGCGAATGTTTCCTTCAGGTCTTCCAGCAAGGTACCGCGCTTCTCTGTCTTCACCACAATGTCGTCTACGTAGACGTGGGCATTTCTGCCGAGTTGTTTCAAGAGACATTTCTGCATGCAACGCTGAAAAGTGGCACCGGCGTTTCTCAAGCCGAATGTCATTGTCAGGTAGCAGAAAGCTCCAAAGGGTGTGATGAAGGCAGTCTTCAGGCGGTCAGCTGGGTCCAACTTGATCTGATGATACCCTGAGTATGCATCCAAAAAACACAACAGCTCGCATCCGGCTGTAGAGTCTATCACTTGGTCAATCCGTGGCAAAGAAAACGGATCCTTTGGGCAGGCCTTGTTCAAGCTTGTGTAGTCTATACACATGCGCCACTTGTTATTCTTCTTCAAAACCAGAACTGGATTGGCAAGCCATTCTGGAAAGAACACTTCCATGATGAAGCCGGCTGCGAGGAGCCGGGCTATCTCTTCTCCCACGATTCTTCGCTTCTCTTCTGATAGTCGGCGGAGGGGTTGCTTGACCGGCTTCGCATCAGCTCGGACATGTAATTTGTGCTCGGCGAAATCCTTCGGGACACCCGGCATGTCCTTTGGGGACCATGCAAAGATGTCTCGATTCTCACGGAGGAAGTCGGCGAGCTCGCCTTCTTATTTACTGTCCAAGTTCGCCCCAATCACGGCGAACCTCTCCGGGTGCTCCGGGTCTAGAGGTATCTTCTTCGTCTCTTTGGCAGGCTGGAAGGAGCCCTGCGCATCACAGTCCTTGGGGTTGGGGGACAAGGTCGGCTGCTTGCCGGCCATGGCCACAACCCGTTCCAGCATCTTCTTCTCTTCCGCCACCATGAGGGACTCGGCCAGCCGGCTGCTGGCCATGGCACACTCGATGGACTTCTTGTAGTCGCCGGCTACCGTGATGATCCCCTTCGAGCTCGGCATCTTCATCTTCAGATAGGCATAATGGGGCACAGCCATGAACTTGGCCAAAGCAGGTCGGCCAAGTAGCGCATGATAGGGGCTCTCCAGGTCCACCACCTCGAACCATATTGCTTCCCGGCGGAAGTGATCTTTGTCTCCGAAGAGAACATCCATTTTGATCTTGCCGATTGGAGAGCAAGATAGGCCGGGTACGATACCATGGAAGACAGTGCGGCTCGGCATGAGCTGCTTTGCTTTGATGTTCAGCTTGTCCATGGTGTCGCGGTACAGTATGTTGATACTGCTTCCGCCGTCTATCAGGACGCGGGAAAATCTGGCAGCTCGCCTCTCCGTCGCAAGGGTGACGTCCAAGACCATAGCATAGGAGCCAGGCGAAGGCATCACCTCTGGGTGGTCGGCCTGGCTCCAGCTGATGGGCTTTTCCGACCAATGCATGAACTCGGCGGTGCTAGAGGCGACTGCGTTTACTTCTTGGTGTTGCCGGCGTCGGCTGCGCTTGTCGTCGACTTGACTCGTGAAGACGACGTAGGCGTCGTGCGCTTCGGGGAACTCGTCTTGGATGGCACCGACTGCCGGCCGGGCCGCCGGCTGCTTGGGAGCTGGAGGCGGCGGGCCGAGAGGCGGAGGCGGCACTATCCCTTCGCCCTTGGTGATGCGGGTGAGCCAGTGGCATTTCCGTGTTGTATGGTTGGACGGCTTCGCGCCGCTGTGGAACTTGCAGGGAGCATCGAGTGCTTGTTCGTAGGAGAAGGACGGCTGCCAGGGCGGCCGACCTCCCTTCTTCTTGGGAGCAGGCCGCTCCTCGGGCTGCTCGTCTTCAATGGTGGCCACCTGCCGACTGGAGGAAGCCGGCATGGGGCCCTTGCGCTTGTGGTCGTTCTGGTAGGGGCGCCGGTTGGGGTCGCCAGCCGGCCGCTTGGGAGCCGGGACGACCACTTTCCCCGAGGCGTCCACTCGGAGCTCGGCCTTCATGGAGGAGTCGGCAATGGCGTATTTGTCGGCGGTGATCAGCAACTCATCAAGGGTAGCCGGCTCGTCGCAGAGGAGTTGGTGCTTGAGGAGGGTGCCCTCTCGGCACCCGGCAGTGAAGTACTCGATGGCTTGGACCTCATGCACTCCCTCGCAGGAGTTGCGGAGCTCGGCCCATCGCGTGAGGTAGTCGCGGGTCGACTCGTTGGGCCCCTGGACGCAGAGGGAGAGCTGGCGAGGCTTGGGAGGCTGCTTGTAGGTGCTGGTGAAGTTGCGGACAAAAGCTTCGGTGAAGTCCAGCCAACTGTTGATGCTATAGGGCTTGAGGCTGTTGAGCCATGTGCGCGCCGTGCCCTGCAACATCAGGGGGACGTACTTCACGGCGACGCGCCGATTGCCGTTGGCGATGCTGACGGCCGTGGAGTAGTCAATGAGCCAATATTCCGGCTTCACCGAGCCGTTGTACTTGGGCGTGTCTCTGGGGAGCGAGAACCCTTTGGGGAAGGGCTCGTCGCGGATGCGGGGGCCAAAGCATGGCGGGCCGACATCGTCTTCTTCTTCTAACGCCAGGGACCGAGCAAGGCGGTCGATCCTGTGGCGGGCGTCACTCTCGCCGACTCCTTCTCGGCGGCTGAGTCGGTCGCCAAGAGTCGGATGTGTGATGGGCGGCGGAGTGAGGCGTCTTTCTCTTCGAGGCGGGGGAGGCGGCAGGTTTCCTTGGTGTTCGACCGCCCGAGGGCGGCCTTCCGCGTCGCGCTCGATAGTGATGCGGGTCCGGCTGCGGCTGGCAGCCGGCTCCTTGTCTTTCTTCTGGCGCGTGCCGCTCGCAGTCGGCGAGCGGGACGTCGCGGCGTGCTCCCGGCGCGGGGGATGGCTATCAGCTCGGGCGCCGGCTTCGTGCCGTTCTGCAGCCACGTCGATCAGCTGCTGGATCCGTCTTGTCATGTAGGGGAGCTCATCGGCTCCCAGCCCATTGAGCTCCTCTGCTGCCGCCTGAGCGGCTCGCAGATTCTCGAGCGGGGTGGCGTAGACGGGGCGATCTGCGCCCAGCATGCTGGCAACGGCTGCGCCGCGCTTCTGGACGAAGCCGGCTCGGCTCGGGCCGCTCGGAGGCGGCGTCCCGAAGGCGACGGGGTCGACTTCGCGCTGGTGGGCCTCGGTGAGGCGTCTCATCGAGGCTATCTTCTTGCTCTCCGTGATGAGGGCAAGACGGCGTGCCTCCAGGGTCTCGGCGTCGGCATCGGCCGGGAGGGGGATGGAGAGGTCGTGCATCGCTGCTTGCTGAGCGTCGCGGGCGCTCCCGCCCGAGTTAGAGACGTGGCTGATGACCAGCACTTCGGTGACAGCACTGCTGCCGCTGTCAGCTCGAGGGAGTGGGTCGTCGAAGACTACCACGTCGGAGGGGTAGGCGTCGAGCGACGCGGTGTCGGAGTCGATGAGCATCGGGTCGGTGGAGCCGACAGATTCCATGTCCGCAGCAGGCTCACTGGAGACGTGAAGTTGGTCGAGGAGGCTGACGAGGCGGCTCTCGGGGTAGTCGGTGCCTGCGTCGGACGCAGGCTCGTCGGAGATGCGATTCTCGCCGAGCTGATCGGCGAGGCGGCTCGCTGCGCAGGCGTCGTCGATGCCTTGCAGCGCGTCGGGGCAAGCGCCATCGGGCGCAGCAGGCTGGCTGCGCTTGCGGGGAAGGAAGAAGGTTCCCGTCCAGAACAGGTCTCCGGACGACGGTGCACCTGGCACCACGGTGGGCGCCAAATGTCGGGTGGTTGGTGCGACATATGCCAAAGGATGGCTTATCATTGTGGGAGCCAATAAAACGTCGCCGGTGCCTGGAAACGGGATGAGGCGAAGACATGCACGCCGGCGAATCTTACCCAGGTTCGGGGCTCTCCGAGGAGATAACATCCCTAGTCCTGCTCTGCGGGGTCTCCTAGAGCTGTTGGGATCAAGGGAGAAGAAGAACAAGGCTAGCTCTTGCTTCTCTCTATCTATCGTGTGTGTGCGTGTGCTATGCTTGGAAGCCAAACATGCAGAGGTGCCAACTATGCTTGGGTGCGAACCCTTTGCATGGGTGCTCCGGGGGGTTTATATAGGCCTACCCCCCGGGGGTACAATGGTAATCCGACTGGGAACTGGCCCCAGCCGTCAGTGTCTACGCCTGCCGGCTTCTCCGCCGGCTGCTGGGTCCCGCCGGCTGCCGGCTACTCGGTCGACAGGCCGGCCCCACCGCCTAGGGTCTTGTCGGCGGCTGCTTACTGTAGCCGCGCCTCTGATGATGAGGGCTTTATCGAGGTAAGCGTGGCTACAGTGATCCACGTCGGGGGCTATCACTGTTGCCTCACCTCGTCTTGTCTCCTTAATGGGGCTCCTGCTTCGAGGAAGGGAGTCGCCGGCTTCTAGAGGCCGGCTATGCTCCTGGCCGACTAGGAAAGGCCGGGCCGCCTTCACGCCTCCCTCTGGCTGAAGGGACCCGCAGTCCTTGGGCCATGCAGGAGTGGGTCGTGGATGACGTCGTAGCTGGCGTGGCTACAGTGCCCGGCCGCACGGGAGACATCCCTCCCGTACGGCCTCCTGTAGCCATGCCTGCCTCGGGCTTCGGGGGTCGTGGGCCGCACTGTGGCCATGCCCCGTCAGGTCGTCGTTATGTAGGGGCGGTTGTGGTCTCGGCCGGCTTCTAGGAGTCGGCGTTTCTCCTGGCCGGCTTCTTGGAGTCGGCGTTCTTCTTGGCCGGCTTCTTGGAGTCGGTGAGGCTGGGTCGCCTTCCGGGAGTCGGCTTTAGTGGTAGCCGGCCGGGGAAGGCGGCCCAAATGCTTGGAGTGCTTGAAGGCCCAAAGGCCTGATAAATTTTCTGAAGAGCCAGGGGTAGCCGGTTTGGCTACCCGTGGCCACTTACTCCGACACTACTACTGAAAAGGAATTTTTGGCAGTTGTTTTTGCTTGTAATAAGTTCAGACCTTACATTGTTGATTCTAAAGTAACTTTTCACACTGAACATGCTGCTATTAAATACCTTATGGAAAAGAAAGATGCTAAACCTAGACTTATTAGATGGGTTCTCTTGCTACACGAATTTGATTTACATATTATTGATAGAAAGGGAGCTGAGAACCCCGTTACAGACAACTTGTCTAGGTTAGAGAATGTTCTTGATGACCCACTACCTATTGATGATAGCTTTCCTGATGAACAATTAAATGTCATTAATGCTTCTCGTACTGCTCCATGGTATGCTGAGTATGCTAATTACATTGTTGCTAAATTTATACCACCTAGTTTCACATACCAGCAAAAGAAAAAGTTTTTCTATGATTTAAGACATTACTTCTGGGATGACCCACATCTTTATAAAGAAGGAGTAGATGGTGTTATTAGACGTTGTATACCTGAGCATGAACAGGAACAGATCCTATGCAAGTGTCACTCCGAAGCTTATGGAGGACACCACGCTGGAGATAGAACTGCACATAAGGTATTGCAATCCGGTTTTATTGGCCTACTCTCTTCAAGGATGCCCGTAAGTTTGTCTTATCTTGTGATGAATGCCAAAGAATTGGTAATATTAGTAGACGTTAAGAAATGCCTATGAATTATTCACTTGTCATTGAACCATTTGATGTCTGGTGCTTTGATTATATGGGACCGTTTCCTTCCTCTAATGGATATACACATATTTTAGTTGTTGTTGATTACGTTACTAAGTGGGTAGAAGCTATTCCAACTAGTAGTGCTGATCATAACACCTCTATTAAGATGCTTAAAGAAGTTATTTTTCCGAGGTTTGGAGTCCCTAGATATTTAATGACTGATGGTGGGTCACATTTTATTCATGGTGCCTTTCGTAAAATGCTTGCTAAGTATGATGTTAATCATAGAATTGCATCTCCGTATCATCCGCAGTCCAGTGGTCAAGTAGAGTTGAGTAATAGAGAGCTCAAATTAATTTTGCAAAATACTGTTAATAGATCTAGAAAGAATTGGTCCAAGAAACTTGATGATGCATTATGGGCCTATAGAACCGCATATAAAAATCCTATGGGTATGTCTCCGTATAAAATGGTTTATGGAAAAGCATGTCACTTACCTCTCGAACTAGAACATAAGGCATATTGGGCCATTAAAGAGCTTAACTATGATTTCAAACTTGCCGGTGAGAAGAGGTTATTTGACATTAGCTCACTTGATGAATGGAGAACCCAAGCCTATGAAAATGCCAAATTGTTTAAAGAAAAAGTTAAAAGATGGCATGACAAAAGGATACAAAAGCGTGAGTTTAATATAGGTGATTATGTGTTGTTATACAACTCTTGTTTAAGATTTTTTGCAGGAAAACTTCTCTCTAAATGGGAAGGTCCTTACGTTATCGAGCAGGTCTATCGTTTTGGTGCCATAAAAATCAACAACTTCGAAGGCACAAATCCAAAGGTGGTGAACGGTCAAAGAATCAAACATTATATCTCAGGTAATCCCATAAATGTTGAAACCAATGTTATTGAAACCGTAACCCGGGAGGAATATATAAGGAACACTTTCCAGAACGTTTCAGACTTCGAGAAGGAATAGGTATGTGGTACGGTAAGTAAACCGACTCCAAAACAGTTCTAATTGCAATTTTTCTCTGTTTTGGAATATTTAAGAAAATAGGAAAATAAGAAGTAGTCCGGCAAGGACACGAGGCTTCCACGAGGGTGGGAGGCACACCCTACCCCCTGGGCGCGCCCCCTGCCTCGTGGGCACCTCGTGCGCTTTCCAGATTCTATTTTCTTGCACGATACTTCTTTTGGTCGGTAAAAATTCATTATATAATCTCCCGAAGGTTTTGACCACCGTACCACGCAAATATCCTCTGGTTTCATTTTGAGCTGTTTTCTGATGGATCTAGATCGTCATGACGTCTCCAAGTGCCCCCAAGGACAAGTTCTTTGAGAAGGTCATCAACCCCTACCTTGCGAAGGTGCTGCAACACCCTCAAACCATTGAGATGCATGAGGGGGTGCTGCACATCCACGATGTTGAGGGACCAAGGAGGACCGGAAGCGTGGAGACAAGGCTCGAGGCAATGGAGCAACAAGTTTTCAAGTGTCAAGAGATGGTGGAGCACGGACTTGACTCCAATCACATAATGATCATGGAGCTCACCAACAACCACAAGCTGGACACCAAGGACATCGGGGAGGCCATCTTCAAGCTTCATGAGAAAATCGAGCACCTCCAAGCCCAGATCTATGACCTACAAAACCAAAACTGTGAGTATGAATATAGATTCAAGAGGATGAGTTTGGCTGCAGATTTAAGGATCCCGGAGACTCGATCATCCTTCTATGATGGAGAGCCCATGCCTTGGAAGAGGGATGACAAGACTACATCATCAACAGTTCCTTCACCAGCAAAAGAGACATAATCACATGGGTATGGGCACTCCCCTTGGCAACTGGCAAGCTTGGGGGAGGTGCCCCGGTATCGTATCACCATGACACTCCTATCTTTACTGTTTTTCTTAGTTCGATCCTTTCAGTAATATCTTGATCTAGTAGAATAAAGTTTTAGTATGATTTGGTTTTGAGTTTTGCTTTAAGATCCCCCTATGTAATCGAGTCCGTGAGCTATATATAATAAAGATTAGTGTTGAGTCAAGGGCTTGATTATCTTGCTATGATCTTGAGGGAATAAAAGAAAATGAAAGAATAAAAAGAATAAAGAGATCATATTGATCTTATGGAGAGTAATGACTTCACATATAAAGAGTATGATGAATAAAAGTTGTTGAGAGTTGACAAACATAGTTTTGGTCATCGTTGCAATTAATAGGAAGTAATAAAGAAAGAGAGGTTTTCACATATAAATACACTATCTTGGACATCTTTTATGATTGTGAGCACTCATTAAAATATGACATGTTAAAGAGTTGATCTTGGACAAGGAAGACAACATAATGGGTTATGTTTTCTTATATCTGAAATAAAGTATATTGTCATGGATCATCCAACATGTTGAGATTGCCTTTCCCTCTCATGCTAGCCAAATTCTTTGCACCAAGTAGAGATACTACTTGTGCTTTGATACGTCTCCAACGTATCTATAATTTTTTATTGTTCCATGCTATATTATATTCTGTTTTGGACATTAATGAGCTTTATTATACACTTATATATTATTTTTGGGACAAACCTATTAACCAGAGGCCCAGCCCAGAATTGTTGTTTTTGCCTATTTCAGAGTTTCGCAGAAAAAGAATATCAAACGGAGTCCAAACGGAATGAAACCTTCGGGAACGTGATTTTCGGAATGAACGTAATCCAGAGGAAGGCACAAGGTAGGGGGGCGCGCCTACCCCCCTGGGCGCGGCCTCCACCCTCATGGGGCCCATGTTGCTCCACCGACATACTTCTTCCTCCTATATATACCTACGTACCCCCAAACTACCAGATACAGAGCCAAAAACCTAATTCCACCGCCGCAACCTTCTGTACCCGTGAGATCCCATCTTGGGGCCTTTTCCGGTGCTCCACCGGAGGGGGCATTGATCACGGAGGGCTTCTACATCAACACCATAGCCTCTCCGATGATGTGTGAGTATTTTACCTCAGACCTTCGGGTCCATAGTTATTAGCTAGATGGCTTCTTCTCTCTTTTTGGATCTCAATACAATGTTCTCCCCCTCTCTCTTGGAGATCTATTCGATGTAATCTTCTTTTGCGGTGTGTTTGTTGAGACCGATGAATTGTGGTTTATGATCAAGTTTATCTATGAACAATATTTGAATCTTCTCTGAATTCTTTTATGTATGATTGGTTATCTTTGCAAGTCTCTTTGAATTATCAGTTTGGTTTGGCCTACTAGATTGATCTTTCTTGCAATGGGAGAAGTGCTTAGCTTTGGGTTCAATCTTGTGGTGTCCTTTCCAAGTGACTGTAGGGGAAGCAAGGCACGTATTGTATTGTTGCCATCGAGGATAATAAGATGGGGTTTATATCATATTGCATGAGTTTATCCCTCTACATCATGTCATTTTACTTAAAGTGTTACTCTGTTCTTTTGAACTTTATACTCTAGATGCATGCTGGATAGCGGTCGATGTGTGGAGTAATAGTAGTAGATGCAGGCAGGAGTCGGTCTACTTGTCGCGAACGTGATGCCTATATACATGATCATACCTAGATATTCTCATAACTATGCTCAATTCTATCAATTGCTCAACAGTAATTTGTTTACCCACCATAATACTTATGCTCTCGAGAGAAGCCACTAGTGAAACCTATGGCCCCCGGGTCTATTTTCCATCATATTTAATCTCCCGTCAACAAGGTATTTCTGGTGCCGTTTTTATTTTGCTTTCTTTACTTTGCATCTTTATCATAAAAATACCAAAAATATTATCTTATCTTATCTATCAGATCTCACTTTCGTAAGTGACCGCGAAGGGATTGACAACCCCTTTATTGTGTTGGTTGCGAGGATTTATTTGTTTGTGTAGGTGCCAGGGACTCGTCCGTGGCCTCCTACTGGATTGATACCTTGGTTCTCAAAAACTGAGGGAAATACTTACGCTGCTTTACTACATCACCCTTTCCTCTTCAAGGGAAAACCAATGCAGTGCTCAAGAGGTAGCATGCTTCCGAATACCCTCAAAACCAGTTTTGCCATGAGTGTCCACCATATCTACCTATGGATTGAGTAAGATCCTTCAAGTAAGTTGTCATCGGTGCAAGCAATAAAAATTGCTATCTAAATATGTATGATTTATTAGTGTGGAGAAAATAAGCTTTATACGATCTTGTGATGTGGAAGAAATAAAAGTGACGGACTGCATAATAAAGGTCCACATCGCAAGTGACAATATAAAGTGACGTTCTTTTGCATTCAGATTTCGTGCATCCAACCATGAAAGCACATGACAACCTCTGCTTCCCTCTGCGAAGGGCCTATCTTTTACTTTTATCTTTCATCCTTATGCAAGAGTCATGGTGATCTTCACCTTTCCTTTTTACATTTTATCCTTTGGCAAGCACATTGTGTTGGAAAGATCCTGATATATATATCCAATTGGATGTAAGTTAGCACGAACTATTATTGTTGACATTACCCTTGAGGTAAAGGGTGGGGAGGCAACACTATAAGCCCCTATCTTTCTCTGTGTCCGATTAAAACTCCATACCCATAAGTATTGCGTGAGTGTTAGCAATTGTGAAAGACTAAATGATAGTTGAGTATGTGGACTTGCTGAAAAACTCTTATTTTGTCTCTTTCCGATGTTATGATAAATTGCAATTGCTTCAATGATTGAGATTTTAGTTTGTTAATTCTCAATGAAGTTTCTGATTCATACTTTACATTTTGAATAGATTATTACTTGAGCATAAGAAATCATATGACAATATTCATAAATGTTGCTATTATAAGAATGATCATGATTCCCTCATGTCTGTATTTTATTTTATCGACACCTCTATCTCTAAACATGTGGACATATTTATTGTTATCGGCTTCTGCTTGAGGACAATACTTATGTCACAATACTTATGCCTATTCTCTCTTATTTTACAAGGTTTACTTAAAGAGGGAGAATGCCGGCAGCTGGAATTCTGGGCTGGAAAAGGAGCAAATATTAGAGACCTATTCTGCACAACTCCAAAAGTCCTGAAACTCCACGGAAGTTATTTTTGGAAATAATAAAAAAATACTGAGCAAAGAAAATACCAGAGGGGGCCCACACCCTGGCCACGATGGTGGGGGCGCGCCCTACCCCCTGGGCGCGCCCCCTGCCTCGTGGGCCCCCTGGCAGGCCTCCGGTGCCCATCTTCTGCTATATGAAGTCTTTCGTCCGAAGAAAAATCATAAGCAAGCTTTCGGGAAGAAACTCTACCGCCACGAGGCGGAACCTTGGCGGAACCAATCTAGGTCTCCGGCAGAGCTGTTTTGCCGGTGAAACTTCCCTCCGGGAGGGGGAAATCATCGCCATCGTCATCACCAACAGTCCTCTCATCGGGAGGGGGTCAATCTTCATCAACATCTTCACCAGCACCATCTCCTCTAAAACCCTAGTTCATCTCTTGTATCCAATCTTTGTCCCAAAGCCTCAGATTGGTACCTGTAGGTTGCTAGTAGTGTTCATAACTCATTGTAGTTGATGCTAGTTGGTTTATTTTGTGGAAGATTATATGTTCAGATCCATTATGCATATTAATATCCCACTGATTATGAACATGAATATGATTTGTGAGTACTTACGTTTGTTCTTGAGGACATGGGACAAGTCTTGCTATAAGTAGTCATGTGAATTTGGTATTCGTTCGATATTTTGATGACATGTATGTTGTCTTTCCTCTAGTGGTGTTATGTGAACGTCGACTACATGACAATTCACCATTGTTTGGGCCTAGAGGAAGGCATTGGGAAGTAATAAGTAGATGATGGGTTGCTAGAGTGACAGAAGCTTAAACCCTAGTTTATGCATTGCTTCGTAAGGGGCTGATTTGGATCCATATGTTTCATGCTATGGTTAGGTTTACCTTAATACTTCTTTTGTAGTTGCGGATGCTTGCAATAGTAGTTAATCATAAGTGGTATGCTTCTCCAAGAAAGGACAGCACCCAAGCACCAGTCCACCCACATACCAAATTATCCAAGTAATGAACGCGAATCATATGAGCGTGATGAAAACTAGCTTGACGATAATTCCCATGTGTCCTCGGGAGCGCTTTTCTCTATATAAGAGTTTGTCCAGGCTTGTCCTTTGCTACAAAAAGGATTGGGCCACCTTGCTGCACTTTATTTACACTTGTTACTTCTTACTCGTTACAAATTACTTTATCACAAAACTACTGTTACCGATAATTTCAGTGCTTTGCAGAGAATACCTTACTGAAAACTGCCTATCATTTCCTTCTGCTCCTCGTTGGGCTCGACACTCTTACTTATTGAAAGGACTATGATAGATCCCCTACACATGTGGGTCACCACCCTTGCCTTGATCTCTCCGCCCCTCGCGAGCCGGCCTGGTGAGGCCGCCCCCGAGGAGGTCTTGTGTCGTCCGCCTCGCGAGGCTTGGCCCCTCGCGAGGGTCTTGCGTGTTTGCTGGTGAAGATGGGCCCTACAGGGCCGCTGGTGGAGCCACGCCGTGGGCCGCAGGCAGGAAAGTCTGGGGACCCCCGTTCCCAGGACGCCGATAGTAGCCCCCAGGCCGAAGGCACGCTTAGACTTGGCTTTGAGGCGAAGCCAAAGGGCAAGTGCGGAGCACTGCGAGCCCCAACAGCCTTTGGCCCCGCTTGACGCGTGGCGATTGATTGGACATGGGCAGCCCCGCGTCCCCATGCAGCCTTGATATCCGCCTGGCTAGGCGGCCACGGCGTCCTACACAGTTATTTCTCCATTGCTGGCAACGCACTCCCCAACTCCTCCACTTCCTCGAACCTCAGCTTCCTCTCCCAATCCGACCTGAGCTCAGCCCTCTCCATCGCCATGACGCCGAACTAAACGGAGAAAGGGAAGAAGCCCTTGTCCTCAGCCAGCCCGCCGTCGGCCGATCGCGGGTGCTCAATCGGGAGGCCATGGACAAGGTCCGCCCGGTGCTCGCCACCAGCTTCAACGAATGGGGAGGGATGGTGGCCTGGCCTGTGTCCCGAGCTTCTATCGATAGAACAGCCACTAAGGTCCAATTCTTCATCGACGCCCTGTGGGCCGGCCTGGTCCCCCCTTCTCCACCTTCTTCAACGCCGTGCTTTCCCATTATCAGATCCATATGCTGCACCTAGATCCCCAATCTGTCGCTCTTCTTGTCGTCTTTGCCTTCGTCTGCGAGGCCATGGTGGGCATCGCCCCCTCCGTGGCCCTTCTGTGCCATTTCTTCTCGCTGCTATGGACCGACCCCCCGCAATGCTCGGGGTGCCTGAGCTTCCAGGCCGTGGCGGCGACGGCCGGCTCGGGGATTGACTTTGAACTCCCGCCGTCTGCCAGCGGGTTTCGGACGCGGTGGGTGTATGTGGATGTCGGAGTGCTCAACACTTTGCTCTTGCCTCCGTCGGCGCCCGCAGTCCCCAACTCTGGCTGGGATCACGAGAAGCTTGCGAGCCCCCGCCTCGCCTTCGTCTGGCTCCGGTTGAAGAGGTTGAAAGATCTTGGCTTGACTGCGCCCATGGTGATGAAGGAGTTCCTCCGACGCCGCGTCGCTCCACTCCAGCGCCATTCCCAGCCGATGTGGGCCCTGTCTGTTGGCCAGGTTCGCATGAGGCTTCAGGAGTCAGGGCTTCCGCTCGAGGCATGAAGAACGGTGCTCGAGGTCCTGACGGGTGACCCCTCGCCAGCCGATATGCCACTTGAGGGTTACCTCTTGTACTACTGCTCAAACAGGGTGGAGTTCGCGGGGCAGATGCCCCCCTTTGACGAATGGGGGCTGCATCCAGTCGGCCTTGAGGGGCCCCGTGAGAACCCCATAACCGTGGTTCCCTCCTTGTCGCCGGCGCGGAACTTGCCCTAAGAGTGGACGCAGGGGGCAAGCACCACTGGAGGCCGGAGGCGCGGGTACCGAGGTGTCGACGCCGCCCGTGGCTCTTGAGGCGCCATCTCCAGGAACCCGTGACTCGCGCCCTGAGCTGGCAGTTGAGGGGGCGACACAATCCGCTACTCCTGAGGCCGAAGCTCCCGAGGCCTCAGCAGGTCATCGCGAGGCGGAGCCCGATGGCTCTCCCCAGCTTGGCGCTCCTGAGCTCGAAGCTCTCGAGGCATCAGCAGGTCATCGCGAGGCAGAGCCCGATGGCTCTCCCCAGCTTGGCGCTAATGAGGTCGAAGCTCCCGAGGCCTCAGTAGGTCATCGCGAGGCGGAGCCCGACAGCTCTCCCCAGCTTGGCGCTCCTGAGGTCGTCTCCTCGGGCGCTTCACCAGTCGCACCCTGCGCTGGTCGCCACGTCCAACGCTTCGGCCGGCTCCGTGTGGAATTCGATGCGCTCCGCAAGAGGAAGGGGTCCCCAAGCTGCAACAGTGGCGCCTTCTGGCTGTTGAAACAGAGGAAGTACATCGCCATAGATGAGTAAGTACCTTATCTTTGTAATTCCTCGAGTGCTGCTTCCCTTCCTATCGGTGGCTCTTCAGGATCCCTTCTATTAAGGCCGTGAAGCCTCCCGGGAAGCAGCCTCCTCCTGCTTCGAAACTCCCGCTAGCCTTGAGCGGCCCAAGCAAGCATGCCGCCCCCGGCACGAGGTCGGCCGGAGAGGCAGACACGCTAGCTTGGCACCTCAAGCCCTCGCTCCTGCCGTCTGGTTGTAGAGGGCGGCTGGATGGCTTCGATCCTGGCTTCTGCTTTGAGCAGCGGATCCTCACCCGCCCAGGCCTCTGATGTGGCCCAGGCGGTGATCGGGGAAGCGCCAGCCCCCAGCCCCCTGCTGGGAGGGAGCGAGCCGCTTCGGATCCCGTCGGCGACCCCCGCTGTGGAGGACGGAATCGGCCGCGCACTCAAGTTTGCGCATGAACGGAGTGTCGTCCGCCACAAGCTCTTTCAGGAGGCGATGCGCGCGATGAGCCAGCTTGGCGGAGAACTCGTGGATATAGACGCGCGCCTCGAGGCCGAGGGTCTTCGGCTGATGGAGGAGTGGCATAAACTGAAGGTGGCTATCAACCTCGGGCGCCACCAGCGCGAGCTTGATAATGCGAAGGCCGAGGCATCTCTTGCGACCTCGTGTGAGGCCTGCGCTCAAGCCTTGGAAGAAGCCAGGGAAGCTGATCGTCGCCGCGAGGTCTCAAAGAAACACGCGTGGGAGCTCCAAGCCTGGGGCGCCTCCTTGGAGCGGTAGGTGGAGGCGCGCAAAGCCGCCCTAGCATCGATGAAGGGGATGCCTGCCGAGGAGGAAGAGATCCTGAAGCGCGAGGAAGCATTGGCGCTGGAAGCCATGGAGCGCAGCCTTGAGCTTGAGCGGTTGGAGACAAGGAAGCGCCAAGTCGCCCAAGCGGAGGATGCTGTCGGTGCGCGCGAGGCCAAGGCCCAGGAGGAGGTCAATCACCGGGTGGCCGAGGCTCGCGTGGATCTTCTGGGCAGGTACGACCTGAAGCTGAAGCTCGTGCAAGCCAAAGCTATGGGCAGGACTACTGCCCTCAAGTTAGGATTGGCTGAGGCGGGACAGCGCGAGAAAGCCGCTGCAGCCGCCCTGGTCTCGGTGCAAGCTGAGCTGGCTTCTACTCGTGCCGAGCTGCTTTTTCTTCAGCAGCGGGTCGCCAGCGCCAAGTCCTTCGCGCAGCAGAGCAGGGAGGAAACGCTCCGGTGGCAGATGCTGGAGCGTGTGCACGCCCCTATGCTCCAAATCCTCAGGATCAGAGCCAACGCGGCGTTGGGCACCATCTGCGACGAAGATGCCCCTCATCCCCACTCGAATGATTATGCCAGTCACCTCCTTTTCTTCACCGATGTGGTGATACGCATGGAGAATCGATCCGAGAGGGCTCGCGAGCTTGTTGAAGAGAGGAGCCGCGGCCTGCTCAGGCGTGCGTTCTCCCGCGTCCTCTGCCACCTCCAGAACACCTACCCCAACTTCGATTTTGACGTTGCCACTGCCCCCGTGCGCGAGGCCATCCGGGGCAACCTGGCGCGTTGGGTAGAATACAATGTGGATGCCCTAGTCAGGGCCTTCACCTCCGAGGACGACGCGGCGGTGGCCGCTGCGGACAAAGGCGACGTGGTCGATGATGGTGAGGGTGGCGCGGGCAATGGCGATGTTGACGCCAGTGACGACGACAGCGATGCCAGCGACGCGTCCAAGGGCGATCCGGAGGGCGCAGTGAGCGACATGTCAGATTGAGCCTACGCTTACTTGTCGTAGACCCTGCATGCGAAAGCTCGAGCATAGCCCCGGAAGTTGTAAGAGCATTTTGGGAGGGGGAGCCCCTATGTAAACAGATTATTGCTTCTATTTCTTAGGCCAAGCCGGAGATGTGCTTTTACGAGCCCGCGAGTCCCGCCGCGAGCTTGCCGTTGTAATTTACCTTAGTCTGGACAAGTTCCGAACCCGCTCGTGAGGCCGTGAGCTTCTGAGGAGCCTGCCGATCCGTCCGAGGGGGCCTCGCGGGAAGCACACGCCAGCCATGGCAGAACATGCATGCAGCGCGCGTGCAATGCGCCCAGCCCCCGCTCGCGAGGGGGAGGCAGCGGGTGCGAACTCCGAATCAAGGCATGGAACCCGATCGCAAGAAATCGCACGAATGAGAAAAGACACCGCCCGCTCATACCAATGAAAATTCAACTTCAAACTTAAATCCAAAGCCAGAAAGCAGGGCTACAGAAAAGAGGTTAAAAGCAAATGGCCGCGTCCGGCGCCTAGTCTAGTCTTCTGGTCTTCCACCAGCCCGGACCGTAGTGCCTCCACTAGGACGTGGGCGGGAGCCCCCGAGTCCCGAGGGTGGCACTCCGGAGACTCCGGGGCGTGTACAGCCCCACTCATTATTACGTGAGAGTGTCACGATTGGAGACCTTCACAGGCATGAGCGTTACTTCATATCGTCAGACGAGGGCCCCGCCTTGCGCCACCCTCGACCACCATTGGGGCGTCCGGAAACCAGGACGACACCAAGGGGCAAAGGGGACGCCAGGAGCGCCCTCGGCGACCATGGGTCCTCTGTCGGGGGGAAGGCTCACCAGCGCCTCCTCGGCAGAGGGCCTACCTCCGGGTGACGCCCTGCTCCGTGTGATGTGGGGAGGGGCCTTGCTCCCAGCTCCTCCCCTGCGGCCCCAGTGCGCCCCTCCTAGTGGAAGGGGGCTGTCGAGCTGGGGCCGCCGTCCACTGCTGTGACCTGATCCACCTGCGACCCATGGTTAGCGTAAGCTTGCTCCTGAGAGATTAGTGGTACCCTGTAGCTATTGTCGCCGGCGTGGTCGACGAGGCTCCCGGGCGGCTCCTGGAAGGCCTCAGCTTCTAGCGCCTCTTCCTCCCAGCCTGGCTCGAGGAACGAGCTAGGGTGCTCTTCCGGCATGAACTCCTGGTCCATCATGCGGGGCACGTAGGCCTCCGAGGCCGCCGCCCCAAAAACCTCGCTAAAGTGCCCCACGCTCCACGTCGCCCGGCCCAGTGTGCCACCCTGAGGGTGGTAGGGCGGCATCCCGCTGCGACCATGGGTGGCAACGCTCGTGCCCGCGCTCATCGGAGGTGGCGCGGGTGCGATTGGGCGCCCGGCACCGCTGGTCGCGCCGGTGTCGACGAAACCTCCTGGTGCGCCCGGGGCCACGCGGGTGCGGCGAGGCCCGCCGAGCGACCCAGCCGCGGCCTGGGGCGTAAGCAGGGAGCAGAAAGGCGGTGCTCCCATGGCCGCGGCGTCTAGTAGCTCGGCGACACGCTCCAGCAGTGCATCCCGGCCGCTCTCCATCAGTCGGCACCGCAGCAGCTCCCGTGCCACTGTGAGTGCGGCCCTCATGTTCGCCTGTTCCCGCTGGGTGTGCGGCGCCGTCACCGCAGTGTAGTTGGAGGCTCTTGCGGCGGCCTGTGCGCGCCGCGGGGAAAGGTTGGACGGTGCCGAACCGCGCCGCCCACACCCCGCAACGCTTGGCGGCTCGCCTGCCGCCCGTGGCGCGAGGTTGAGGTTGATGTCTTCTTGGGTGGTTGACATCGTTGGGGCTAGGCAGGGCGCCCAGTGGTCGACGTTGGTCCTCGGGTCGCCGGACATCGGAACCGTGGAGCATCGGCGGATCAGCTGGCGAAAGAGAGGCTCCAGCGCACCCCTACCTCGCACGCCAAATGTCGGATTTCGACTTCCGGCAAAACCCTTGAGGTTCGAACACTGGGTGCGCACGAAGATCTCTCCCTACCTAATCACGCCCTTATCCTCACCGCGATCTCAAAGTTTAGCGCGCCGAACCGACAAAAAGAGAGACACAAGAGTTTATACTGGTTCGGGCCACCGATGTGGTGTAATACCCTACTCCAGTGTGGTGTGGTCGATTGCCTCTTGGGCAGAGGATGAACGGTTACAAGGGAAGAACAGCCTCCTGAGGAGAAGTGTTCTTGTGCTTGATGAACTTGTGTGGATGGGGATGATCTGGATGCTCTCAGGCCAGATGAGATGCCTCCTATGGTGGTGGCTAGCCCTATTTATAGAGGCCCTAGTCCTCTCCCCAAATATTGAGCGGGAAGGGATCCAACAACAGATAAATTCGAAGGGAGACAACTAGTACAAGTTATCCTGACTAAAGGTGGTCTTCGTCTGCCAAAGGCTCTGGTGGTGACGCCGTCTTGGGCTCCATGGTGACCTCCGTCCTGTCGTCCTGCTGGTCTTGGTCTCATTGCACCGATATGGAAACATTTTCCTGATGCCTCGGGACTCCTCGCCTGCGCTTGCCCCTTTAGCACCAAAGAGGAAACGAGTACACTGCCGCGCTGGCGCCCACCTGGCGCCAGTCGTCATGGCTTGCGTCATATAAACCTCGCGAGGTGTCCCTTGCCTTGATCTCTCCGCCCCTCTCGAGCCGGCCTGGTGAGGCCACCCCTGAGGAGGTCTTGTGTCGTCCGCCTCGTGAGGCTTGGCCCCTCGAGAGGGCTTGAGTGTTTGCTGGTGAAGATGGGCCGTACAGGGCCGCTGGTGGAGCCACGCCGTGGGCCGCAGGCAGGCAAGTCTGGGGACCCCCGTTCCCAGGACGCCGACAGGCGTTCCTGAAGTCCTGCGTTAGCGACGACAACATTCTCGCTGGCGTCATTATGCAGCAGGAGCTGGTCGACGGCTTGATGAAGCTGCCCAAGATCAGCGATGCCTCAGTTGACAAGGGGACCGACCTCGTCGAGCAACTCATGGATGACAATGCGAATCTCCTCAAGTTGGTCGCCGAGAAGGAGGAGGCCGCTGGCTGGAAGATGTTGCATGAGCAGAGCAGTGCCTCAGAGATGACGCTGAAAGTGGTCGTCGAGGAACTGATGAGTTGCTTGAGGAAGCTCCGGATCGAGCGCGAGCAGGAGGTCTAGGAATCCGTGGCTGCTTTCAAGCAAAGTCGTGAGGAATTGAAGAAGGAGCTGGAGGATTTCTCCATCCGGCGATCCATCGACGAGTAGAGACAGTAGCGACCCAGCTCGTTGTCTACAATTTCCTTCCTCTCTTGCCCCCGTGTCTTTCGGGCTTTGCCGCATGTGGCATTTTAAATTATCCGGAATATGTAAGACAACTATTATGTGCGCCATTGTAAATTTGTCATCGTATTATCCGTTGCCATTTTATTTGTGGTCATATTATCTGTTGCCCTATGTGGCAATTTAAATTAGGGTGGAATACTAGTTGAAAACACGAACAAAGCAAATGCTGCCATGGGATCACAAGCAAACACCCTCCGTCCAGGTGCTTTAATTAACCCATTAATGGAGAAGTTGTGAGCGAGGTGGGCGGCGGCTGGTGCATGGAGGTCAAAGAGCTCGCTTCCCGGTGGGCATGGGCGGCCTTGCTGCTCGCACGTGTCCCGTTGAGCCCGCGAGGTGGACAGGATGCACGCGTCCCGTCGACCCTGCGCGGCGGACTGCTCGCACGTGTCCCGTCGAACCTGCACGGCGGACTTCTCACGCTCGTCCCGTCAAATCAAACAGCTGCACGCACGCCACCGAGGATGGTTAAATTTCGACACGGTAAATATAATACAACCGTTTGCGATATTAACATGTCAGCTTTTTGTTTCAAAAAGGACTTCGTTGGCTACTAATGTGTGCGCCTCTTCTCAAACTGGACGATTTTTTTACCACGGCATATATGTGCCATGTCATGAAACCATGCCAAGTTTCATGTTTTTAGGGTGACTTTTTTATTTACTGGGATTTAAAAACCGCGATTCTCATTGTTTCAGGACGACGACAAGTTTGTAATTCATTCTCATTCCTTAAACGAGACCTAAACATGCACCCAATGACACATGTACGATTTCCCACCCATTTTGCTTCACTGGAGCATGTGGTTGTAGTTCAAATTTGAATTACTGACTACATTAAATGCATAGAAAACTTAGTAATTAGTAATATATATATATATATACAATGGCCAAACAAACCCTGAACAGTTTCAAATTTCAGCATGACACTCCTGTTATTCTATGTTGCCTGTAGAAAACAAAGTTCAAGGCGAGAAGAGGCAAAGATTATCGTTTCGCCCACAAGAGGGGCATGTTTCCCTACCGGAACCACGAGGGTTGCGACAGGCTGCGGTTTCTAAAAGGCTTGTAATATAGCTTCGCCCAAATTGGACAATTATATATACCATGTAGTGACACCATGCCAAGTTTCATGATTTCCTGGTGAGTTTTGGATTTACAGACATTTAAAAACTGAGATTCGCAATGTTTGTGGCCAGGCCAGGACGGCGAGACGGTTGAATTTGTTCACATTCGTTCCATGGGACCTAAACATGCACCCCAAGGAAACATGTACATTTTTCTAGCCATTTTGGTGCACTGGAGCATGTATTTCTAGTTCGGATTTGAATGATGGACATTAAATGCCTAGAAAACTCAATTAATGAATAAAAAAGGTTAAACGAACCCTGAGTAATTTCAAAGTTCAGCACGAATCTCCAGTTGTTCTGTGTCGCGTGTAGAAGAAATTATGAGGCTAGATGAGGGAGTGATTATCGTTCGGCACACAAGGGGACACGTTTCCCTACCGAAACCACGAGGGTTCTTGCGACAGGCCCCGGTTTGTAAGGGCTTTGTAATAAAGCTTGTCGCAAATTGGCAATGTTTTTTACCATGACATATATGTGCCATGACATGACACATTGCCACCTTTGATGACTTTCTGGTGAGTTTAGGATTTATGGGGACTTAAAAACCGAGATTCGAAATGTTTGAGGAAGAGCCAGGACACCGGTACGGTTGTAATTCGTTCCCATTCCTGGCATGAGACCTAAACATGCACCCAAGGACACATGTATAATTTTTCTAGCCATTTTGGTGAACTGGAGCATGTATTTGTAGTTCAGATTTGAATTATGGACATTAAATGCCTGGGAAACTCAATTAGTGTACAAAAAGGCAAAACGAACCCTGAATAAGTTTAAATTTCAACAGGGATATCCTGTGGTTCCCTGTTGCCCGTAGAAGATAATACAAGGCGAAAAGAGGCATTGATTATGTTTCGCCCACAAGGGGAACACGTTTCCCTATCAGAAGCATGATGCTTCTTTGAGAGAAGCTCCAGTTTTTTAAGAGGTTTGTGATAAAGCTTGGACCAAATTGGACAATGTTTTTACCACGACATATATGTGCCATGACGTGACACCATGCCACCTTTGATGACTTTCTGGTGAGTTTAGGATTTTTGGGACTTAAAAACCGAGATTCAAAATGTTTGAGTACGAGCCATGACACCAGTACGGTTGTAATTCGTTCCCATTCCTGGCATGGGACCTAAACATGCACCCAAGCACACATGTATAATTTTTCTAGCCATTTTGGTGAACTGGAGCATTTATTTGTAGTTCAGATTTGAATTATGGACATTAAATGCCTAGGAAACTGAATTAGTGTATAAAAAGTCCAAACGAACCCTGAATAAGTTTAAATTTCAGCACAGATATCCTGTCGTTCCATGTTGCCCGTAGAAGAAAATACAAGGTGAAAAGAGGCAGTGATTACATTTCGCCCACAAGGGGGACACGTTTCCCTATCGGAACCATGAGGCTTATTTGAGAGAAGCTCCGGTTTGTAAGAGGCTTGTATTAAAACTTGCGCCACAATGGACGAAAAAAATTCCTCCACATATAAGTGCGATGTCGTGACACCATGGCAGGTTTCATGATTGTTAGCTTAGTTTTGGATTTACGGGGATTTAAAAACCGACATACTTCTCACGAAATGTTTTCAAATAGCACATGGTTCACTCATGAAAGCCGATATTCAATGAAAACTTCGTGGAAACCATATTTTAAAGTTTCATAAAAATGTGAAAAAAATGTGGGATGTTAAGAAGGTGATGTTTTATTGTGACACAAAATTTCAAGTTGAAAAACATTACGAGATGTGAGCTATGAAAAAGACAAATTCCGCCCTGAATAGTGACATTACTATTCAGCACTATTCAACACTGATTTTGTCCTTTTCATAGCTCACATCTCTTAATGTCTTTCAATTTGAAATTTTGTGTGCCAATAAAACATCATCCTCTTAACATCCCGCATTTTTTTGATTTTTTTTAACTTTAAAACATCTTTTTCTCGTGGTTTTCACCAGTTTCCACCGAATGTTGGTTTCCGTATAATATCCCCCCCCCCCCCGCTGCCCGCGCGATCTGAGTCCTGCGTTCTGACTGGCCAGAACCCAAACCGCATGGATCGTACGTGTGCATCGTTGGATGCTACCAGATCGACCGGCAACCCTGAGCCCTTTCGACAGCACATGCACTACATGGGTAAGCACTGTGCGCATGCGTCGTGTAGCTCACGCTTCCTTCTCTACTAGGTTTTCATTCAAAACAGGCTACCGTTTCTCGCCACTCCTCTCATCGGTTTCTCGCCTCTTCTCCCAGATATGCACGATGTCGGTGTTCGTTTAATTTTTATAGTTCATCTCATCCAAAATCAATTAGTTTTGTAAAAAAACTATTTTAAGATTCATGGAATTGTGCATTGTAAAGGTAAAAACAAAAAAAAATATGGAAGATTCTAGAGAACAAAGGAGAAGTGCTTGTGTTTTGATGTTTGTGCATTATGCTTAATTTCAACCATGGAGTCTTCTAGATTGTACATGTGGCAGAATCTGGTGGAATGTAGATGATATCCAATGGCCAGTAGTGCTCAGATTTGCCATCTCTGTACTGTCGGATTGGCTTCATCCAACGAGCAACTTTCATAGTGAATCGCACACTATATATGTGTATAGATGTATAGATATATATAGATGCGTCCCATGCTAGACAAAATAAAGTTTGAGCGCATGCATGGGATGACCCCCCCCCCCCGTTGCTGCCTCGAAGTTGGGAAACTGACATCGTAGGTATTGAACCAGGCTTGGAGTCGGGTACAGTGTTCAGTTTGTAATGTACTTGGCGTGGCCCATCGAAGTTGTGCATTTGGGATTTAAACACATCATACACCATCGTACCGACACATATTTTCGGGCCACATGCAATGTATACTTGGTCTTCTGATCGACCACGTCTCCCTTGTGCAGTTTTTTGTGACGACACGGATATCTGTGGGCTCCCTGAGTGTATATATATCTTCCCTTTGACCGATAATGAGGGGTATGTGTTGGCCATGAATGGATTCCTCCTAGTTCATGTTAGGGCCGGTCACCGTCAAAAGTCGGTCAACCAAAGCTCGAGCTCATGCGCTGTTAGGATTCCCTCCCAGATGCTCGGATTGCTGGGTTCGACCTACATCAAACCCTGCGTACATATCTCTTCCTTAACTACCTTGCCTTCATGGTTGTTGTCTATATCGAGAGGTAGGAACCACATCTAAATTGTACATTATTCTATATTGAAAACACACATCACCCCTTCCCAACGTACATCATTTTGGGCCACATGCAAGAGGTGCTGGTTTTGTGGTCCCTCTCGTGTGATGTTTATGATGGTTCAATCTATTGGCCCAATCGGTTTATTGACAACAACTATCATTTGACCAAACGAAAGGTTCATTGGTCCATCTTGTGGTAGGTCATGGCGACATGCATGTATGACCAAAGTATCGATCATTACGTGGATCCGCCCCGCTGACACAAAGTGGGAGGTGGTGGGCCAAGCATCCTAGCTAGGTACGACATTATGTCATTATATATATCCTAGCTAGGTGGTTGTTAGGGTGCTTTCGGGTTTGCGAGGCAGGTGCCACCAAAGTTATGCATTGTGTATTTAAAGTTTTAAACATCCCCAATATTCGTACATATATTTGGCCACTTCCAGGTGGTTCTTGACTTCTGGCCCCTCTCATCGATCTTCAATGACGCGCCCAACCGTGGGCCCGCGGGGTCAAAGTTGTGCATTGGAATTTTGAACATCACATACCACCCTTTTCACTCATATATATTTGGGTCACATGCTAGTGTGGCTGTCTTTTGACCCTCCCTAAAGTTATTTTTTGCTGCAAAGACTTTGATGATCCTCAACGAACACGGGGTATAATATCTAAACCGTGTGCGATACAAGTGCGATGTGAATCAGCACGACCGCGCAAGCACGAGCAAATTAAGGTGGAGGTACTGGCTCAATCGTGTGGGATGCAAGTGCGTTGAAATCACCACGACCGCGCAAGCACGAGCAAATGGTGGAGGTACTGGCTCAACCGTGTGCGATGCAAGTGCGCTGAAATCACCACGACCGCGCAAGCGCGAGCGAAGGGTGGAGGTACTGGCTTAACCGTGTGCGATGCAAGTGCGCTGTAAAACCACCACCTGTGGAAGCTAAAGGCGGGTAAGTTTATTTGGAAATTAGGACGAACCGTGTGCGATAGACCATCTAGCTAGAAATATAAAAAAACAAACTACCGCCTTGAGCATTGCAAAAATCGGCGGATCCGCGCCACTTTTCCTTATTATTATACACGCATATTGTTATTGGACCGTGCACGATCTTGGGCACTCCAGCCCCGCATCAATTCCTTTACCCAAATTTTAGTAGCCGCCATACTTCAACCGGCGCCCACACTCCTCCAGCACCAACCTTATAGTAAAATTTTAGCAGCCGAGGCATTTGAACCGTCGCCCTCCCTTGTCCACCACCATCTCCACCCGCCATTACTAAAATTTTCAGTAGCCGCGGAGTATCCCCAAACACCACCCCCCTCCATAGCCCCCCACACGCCCCCCTCCCCCCTTCAAACCCTAGCTCACGGCCGCCGTCGGCACCGCCGCCAACTCTGCCGGTCTGCCCGTTCCTCCTAGCTTAGATAATAAAGTTCAGGTTATCCAGCGATTCCCATACCGTCGCCCCACTCCCCTGAGTTTTTAGATGAGGCCTGCGGTGTCCCTCCCTGCCAGATCCACATCCCCTGCTCCAGAATGTCGTAGCCTAAGCTCGACCACGTATCCCGGGGAGTCCGACGAGCATTCGGCCAAGAAGAGGTTTATCATGGCCTCTCTGGCGGACGTTGGCGAGGTGGCCGCCGTTTGCCCCGACATGTTGATCCTAGAGCAACACGTCACCGCGGAAGCCGGAAGACATTGACTATGTTGCCATGCCGAAGGCTTCATGTCAGCGGGCTAGCGTATTACTGTATCCCGGGAAAACTGGCTACGACATCAAGCTTATCCACACCGAGGGCTTCACGCGGGCCATGTCACAGGTTAAGTGGCCCATCCCCAACCCCTCTGCTTCAACCGTCGTCGATCTCTTCGACGGCCCTGCCGCTGATCTCCTCCGCCAAGCGGTCAAGGATTTGCGAGCTTTATACGCCATCGAGCCCATTTTGTCACTTCTGAAGGACACGTTCTACGGCGGCGGCTTGGGATCCTGAATTGCCAAGTCAGATCTCATTGACCTCGACCACGACCACGAGGAGGGCACCCACGAAGGTTCTTCCAAGGTGAAACAGCCCATCTGTGACATCAGAGAGCGCACCATGGTTCTGTGCTCTTCCAACTGGAAGGATCCTGTCCATGAAATGTGAGGCAACATTCTATCAGCAAATATTACCTTTTCTAGCTTGCCAACCCGTACCCTTTGTTGTAGTAGCATTTGTCGTGTGGTGCTTTAACTGTGTCGTGTTTACTTATTTCAGTTATGCAAAAATGTATTGTTCAATAGGTCTATGTGATGTTTAAGTATGAATTGTCCACTTAAGTTTCACGAATGGCTATATTTGGTTGTTTATAGTGAGTAGATGCCTTGTTTATCTGTATTTGGTTGTTAGGTTGGTTGGAGTGAGCATTTTATCAGTTATCGAGCATATGCCTTGTTTATGTGTATTTGGTTCTTAGTTTGGTTGCAGTGAGTATTTCTCCAGTTATCAAGCAGATGCCTTGTTTATCTGTATTTGGTTGTTAGGTTGCTTTTTTTTAGCATTTGTCCAGTTATCAAGCAGATGCCTTGTTTATCTGTATTTGGTTGTTAGGTTGTTTTTTGTAGCATTTCTCCAGTTATCAAGCAGATGCCTTGTTTATCTTTATCTGCTTGTTAGGTTGGTTGCAGTAAGCATTTGTCCAGTTTTCAAGCATATGCCATGTTTATCTGTATTTGCTTGTTAGGTTGGTTGTAGTGAGACTCTGTCCAGTTTTCAATGGCTATATTTGGTTGTTATACTAGTCATGTAGGGCTTGTTTATTTCAGTCATTGACAATGAGTGGTTCATTATGTGCAAGTCGGAACTGTGCCGCTCGACTACATCAATACCAGTTTGAACGGCTATATTTGGTTCCAGTTATTCCTGGTGTAGTTAACACATGCCCTTTATTTCAGTTTTACACATTTATCCAGTGTGATTTTTAAGCATTACCTACGTTCTATTCATTTTCAACAATACCAGTTTGAATTACAATATTTGATGGCTGTTTAGCCTGCTGTCGGTAACATTGCCTTCCATTTTATATCTACTTTAATAGCATGCTGAAACCAACACATTCAAGCTATCATTTGGAGATGATGTTGTTTACCTTTGCTATATTTATTTGATGTTAAGATTGCTGTACTTATCATGCCTTTCCACTACTTATGCAGGACAACAACGGGAGTGGCCACCATTTTCCGCCGAGGTTAGCTTCATCCCTCGGCTTGTACTCCCCTCGTCGTTCCATAATGTAGTGCATATAGATCCAGGCCTGGGCACTAGTTAGCTTCTAATATTGACTTGTTTCTTCTAGGTACATATGCCCTTGGCAAGGATCCACGCATCGACCCTTTTTGCGTATGGGGCAATGAGATATTGATGAACAAGCAACAGGTGAGGAAACTGATAAGGATTATTAGCAAAAAGATACGAATGGTGGAAAGAAAATTATTTGTTTATGCTCTATCCAACACAACTGTGAGCTGTATGATGGTAACTACAAACTCTGCAGCCTTCTCTTTTTACTGCCCATAATGAGTTGTTAGACAACAATGTCTGAATCTTTTTTGTTCCCAGTGGTTCCCGAAGCAGTTCACTCAAGATTACCTCGCAAAGTACATGATTGGTGGACACGCAATGAAGGTTAAAGTATTTCATCCAGACTACAATGAGCATCGAGAAGTCCTAATGAAAACAATGAAGGATGGACGGGCAGCCATCACAAGGGGTTGGCCTAGAGTCGTGCGCGCCTTACGCATGGAGGAGGGCACAATATGGGCATTCCGCTTCACCTTCTCCAGCAACCAGAATGTCTTTCGCCTCTCTCTTTACAGTCTTTAGTACAACTGCGGTTCATCACTCTTTACTTGGTGCTTCTGTAGTTCTTCAGTATATGTACCTGTGCATTGAATTATGGATTCGTGGTTGAACCTATATTTGTAATAAACATGGTTGGATATGAAATAAGTGATTACCTACTTTCAAATTCATAACATGTGATTTTTAAATTAGGGATTAATTGGATTAATTATGGATTAAATAGGGATTACACTACACACGGTTTGCAAAAGCAAAACGCCTGCGATATACGTGGAGATCAAAAACATTTCTAGGATCCACTACGTGTGCGATCAATCTCCACTGCAGACACGACTTTCTCTTGAAAACTGTTTGCGTTAGGCCACCTTGCGCAAACGTTTATCACATAAAAAGTGTGTGTGATGGACAACCTTTGCCACACAGTTTCTTTCTACGCACCGTGTGTGATGCATTCAATAATGCAAACGATAAAATTATTAATATCGTGTGCAATGGCAACGCTATCACAAACGATTTAGCGGGAAAAATTGTGTGTGATGTACCTGTGAACGGAAACGTTTTCCTTGGAGAGACTATGTGGGATGTACATACGAACAGAAAAGTTTAGTGGGGACTGACTGTGTGGGATGTACTTGCGACCGAAAACAATTTCGCCATATAATTGTATTTTTAGCTCTACTGTACGTATTTCCGTATTTGAGCGCCCGCCGGTCGCACACGACCTCATTTTGCCGAACGTGTGTGCCAGGAGGGCATATCCCCGACGGTTTCTGGGTCGTGTGGGAAAGACCCCCCTATCGCCCACACTCACTTGGCGACGGTTCCAGATGCCGTTGCGGAAAGGGGTTAAAAACCTTTTGTTTAGGACCGACGCGCACTCGTGTGTGCTTTGGGGTGCCCCCTGGCCACGTATATAAAGGAGGGGGGAGGAGGAAGCCGGCCAATGGGGAGGCGCGCCAAGGGGGGAGTCCTACTAGGACTCCCAAACTAGTAGGATCCGCCGCCCTTTCCTATTCCAAGAGGGGGAAGGAGGGAAGGAGAGGGAGAGGGGAAGGAAAGAGGGGGTCGCGCCCCCTCCCCCTAGTCCAATTCGGACTGCCATGGGGAGGGGCGCGCGCCACCTTGTGGCCTTCCCTATCCTACTCCCTTATGGCCCATTAAGGCCCATGACTTCCCTGGGGGGTTCCGGTAACCCCTCGGTTCCCCGATAAATATCTGGAACGTCCCGAAACCTTTCCGGTGTCCGAATACCTTCGTCCAATATATCAATCTTTACCTCTCGACCATTTTGAGACTCCTCATCATGTCCGTGATCTCATCCGGAACTCCGAACAAACTTAGGTCATGAAATCACATAACTCATAATACAAATCATCATCGAATGTTAAGCGTGCAAACCCTACGGGTTCGAGAACTATGTAGACATGACGGAGAGACATCTCCGGTCAATAACCAATAGCGGAACCTGGATGCTCATATTGGTTCCTACATATTCTACGAAGATCTTTATCGGTCAAACCGCATAACAACATACGTTATTCCCTTTGTCATCGGTATGTTACTTGCCCAAGATTCAATCGTCGGTATCTTCATACCTAGTTCAATCTCGTTACCAGCAAGTCTCTTTACTCGTTCCGTAATACATCATCCCGTAACTAACTCATTAGTCACATTGCACACAAGGCTTATAGTGATGTGCATTACCGAGAGGGCCCAGAGATACTTCTCCGATACACGAAGTGACAAATCCTAATCTCGATCTATGCCAACTCAAAAAATACCATCGGAGACACCTGTAGAGCATCTTTATAATCACCCAGTTACGTTGTGACGTTTGATAGCACACAAAGTGTTCCTCCGGTATTCGGGAGTTGCATAATCTCATAGTCAGAGGAATATGTATAAGTCATGAAGAAAGCAATAGCAATAAAACTAAATGATCATTATGCTAAGCTAATGGATGGGTCTTGTCCATCACATCATTCTGTAATGATGTGATCCCGTTGATCACATGACAATACATGTCTATGGTTAGGAAACTTAACCATCTTTCATTAACGAGCTAGTCTAGTAGAGGCACACTAGGGACATACTGTTTGTCTATGTATTCACACATGTACTAAATTTCCGGTTAATAAAATTCTAGCACGAATAATAAACATTTATCATGATATAAGGAAATATAAATAACAACTTTATTATTGCCTCTAGGGCATATTTCCTTCAGTCTCTCACTTGCACTAGAGTCAATAATCTAGATTACAGAGTAATGATTCTAACACCCATGGAGTCTTCGTGCTTATCATGTTTTGCTCGTGGAAGAGGCTTAGTCAACGGGTCTACAACATTCAGAACTGTATGTATTTTGCAAATCTCTATGTCTCCCACCTTGACTTGATCGCGGATGGAATTGAAGCGTCTCTTGATGTGTTTGGTTCTCTTGTGAAATCTGGTTTCCTTCGCCAAGGCTATTGCTCCAGTATTGTCACAAAAGATATTCATTGGACCTGATGCACTAGTTATTACAACTAGATTGGATATGAACTCCTTCATCCAGACTCCTTCATTTGCTGCTTCCGAAGCAGCTATGTACTCCGCATCACACGTAGATCCCGCCACGATGCTCTGCTTAGAACTGCACCAACTGACAGCTCCACCATTCAATATAAATACGTATGTAGTTTGTGACTTAGAGTCATCCGGAACAGTGTCAAAGCTTGCATCGACGTAACCATTTACGACGAGCTCTTTGTCACCTCCATAAACGAGAAACATATCCTTAGTCCTTTTCAGGTATTTCAGGATGTTCTTGACCGCTGTCCTGTGATCCACTCCTGGATTACTTTTACCTCCCTGCTAAAATTATAGCAAGGCACACATCCGGTCTGGTACATAGCATTGCATACATAATAGAACCTATGGCTAAGGCATAGGGAATGACTTTCATTTTCTCTCTATCTTCTGCAGTGGTCGGGCATTGAGTCTGACTCAACTTCACACCTTGTAACACAGGCAAGAACCCATTCTTTGACTGATCCAATTTGAGCTTCTTCAAAACTTTATCATGGTATGTGCTTTGTGAAAGTCCAATCAAGCGTCTTGATCTATCTCTATAGATCTTGATGCCCAATATATAAGCAGCTTCACCAAGGTCTTTCATTGAAAAATTCTTATTCAAGTATCCTTTTATGCTATCCAGAAATTCTGTACTGTTTCCAATCAACAATATGTCATCCACATATAATATTAGGAATGCTATAGAGCTCCCACGCACTTTCTTGTAAATACAGGCTTCTCCAAAAGTCTGTATAAAACCATATGCTTTGATCACACTATCAAAGTGTCTATTCTAACTCCGAGAGGCTTGCACCAGTCCATAAATGGATCGCTGGAGCTTGCACACTTTGTTAGCACCTTTAGGATCGACCAAACCTTCTGGTTGCATCATATACAACTCTTCTTTAAGATATCCATTAAGGAATGCAGTTTTGACATCCATATGCCAAATTTCATAATCATGGCAATTGCTAACATGATCCGGACAGACTTAAGCATCACTACGGGTGAGAAGGTCTCATCGTAGTCAACTCCCTGAACTTGTCGAAAACCTTTCGCAACAAGTCGATCTTTGTACAGTAACATTACCATCGGCGTCAGTCTTCTTCTTGAAGATCCATTTATTCTCTATGGCTTGCCGATCATCGGGCAAGACAACCAAAGTGCACACTTTGTTCTCATACATGGATCCCATCTCAGATTTCATGGCCTCAAGCCATTTTGCGGAATCTGGGCTCATCATCGCTTGCTCCTTGTTCGTAGGTTTGTCATGGTCAAGTAACACGACCTCTAGAGTAGGATTACCGCACCACTCTGGTGAGGATCGTACACTGGTTGGCCTACGAGGTTCGGTAGTAACTTGATCTGAAGTTTCATGATCGTCATCATTAGCTTCCTCACTAATTGGTGTAGGAATCACTGGAACTGATTTCTGTGATGAACTACTTTCCAATTTGGGAGAAGGTACAATTACCTCATCAAGTTCTACTTTCCTCTGACTCACTTCTTTCGGGAGAAACTCCTTCTCTAGAAAGGATCCATTCTTAGCAATGAAGATCTTGCCTTTGGATCTGTGATAGAAGGTGTACCCAACAGTCTCTTTTGGGTATCCTATGAAGACACATTTCTCCGATTTGGGTTCGAGCTTATTAGATTGAAGCTTTTTCACATAAGCATCGTAGCCCCAAACTTTAAGAAACGACAGCTTAGGTTTCTTGCCAAACCACAGTTCATATGGTGTCGTCTCAACGGATTTAGATGGTGCCCTATTTAATGGGAATGCAACCCTCTCTAAAGCATAACCCCAAAACAATAGCGGTAAACGATGACCCACAAGTATAGGGGATCTATCGTAGTCCTTTCGATAAGTAAGAGTATCGAACCCGACGAGGAGCAGAAGGAAATGACAAGCAGTATTCAGTAAGGTATTCTCTGCAAGCACTGAAATTATCGGTAACAGATAGTTTTATGATAAGGTAATTCGTAACGGGTAACAATTAATAAAAGTAAACAAGGTGCAGCAAGGTGGCCCAATCCTTTTTGTAGCAAAGGACAAGCCTGGACAAACTCTTATATAAAGGAAAGGGCTCCCGAGACACATGGGAATTATCGTGAAGCTAATTTTCATCATGCTCATATGATTCGCATTCGTTACTTTGATAATTTGATATGTAGGTGGACCGATGCTTGGGTACTGGCTTTCCTTGGACAAGTGTCGGGGTAATTGACCACGGGTACCCCGAAGACGGCAAGACAATATTTCAAGACATCGGGGCTAGCAAAACCCCTGAGTCCGACTGCTCAGGCCGCCCAGGCGGCCCCCTGTCCGACTGCCTGGGCCGACTCGCCACCCGGCTTGCTCCCCGTCTGGCTGCGCCAACCAGCCGGCTGCTGACTACGTCAACCTGCCGACTGCCCAAAGTCAACCGCCGACACTGACGAGACGGATGTACCCGGCACTGTGCACACGTCACCTCAAGCCATCATGTACAGTGTCACTTGTCCCTGGGCACTATTTATGAAGTGATCGAGGAGACAAGTATGACACCCCCACCATGCCTCATACATGGCTTGGTTTGTAAGCTACCCAAGGTAGCTTACAACCAACGCCACCACCACCCATGCCCACTACTCCTATAAAGGGGCACACATCCATCCATTCACATAGACACACGCCACATGCACTTGGCCGGCCACAATGGCTCCCTGGATGAGCATCCACGCTCGCACACTCACATGCATGCATCTTGGCCATTAGAGCATGCCATGCATATACATATACGAGATCAGATGCCCTTGGCACTGATCTCAGATACAGCTCTAGGAACACTTTGTACTGCCCGATGTACACCCCACATATATATCCAGACATGCAGGAGTAGGGGTATTATCTCTCTGGAGAGCTCCGAACCTGGGTAAACTACCGCGTGATACTCGCATACCCGTCCCCAGATATTCTGGCAGCGGTCTTGCCCTCACCTTAAGCCACCCTGTGGCATCTGTCGTCTCGCAACCACCCCGTGAGAATACCACGACAGCTGGCACCCACCGTGGGGCAAGCTGCTGCTGGTTTTGCAGTCCGGGCGGGACCATCTTCGTCTTCACAACCGCGGCGTCACGCCGTCTCTCTGATAGCAGTCGGGGGCTCGGCATCGACATGCCCCTGGAATGGCCGCGAGGGGCGGCACGTCCTCGCCGTCGGCCTTGCCTTCTTCACCACCACCGCAACGCCGGCCGTCCATCCGCGTGCGCGCGGGGCCTCCCTTCGGTCGGCCACATGCATCCACGCGCCGCTCGCGTCTGCTTCCCTCCGCATTGCGCCTTGCTCTGGACGAAACACGCATTCGCTCCTCCACATACCATCTATGCAAGCTAGATAGATGCAAGTCAAACCATAGTCAGACACATATCCCAGTTACTACTCGGATGTGCCCCATACACAAGCCAGATATTGGCCATGCATCGCCCGTATCCTGGACAGACAATGTCCACGAACCGCCCAGCGCTCCACCGTGCGTGGCCGTTGTTGCGCTCCCTGTGCTGGCACTGCTTTTGGCCGTTGGGCTCATGCCGGCGCCGGACCTCGTCCCTGCGGCCGTCGTCCTGTCCTCGCGCGCACGCCCCGCGCTCAGCCTATCCTTCACTCCAACCACCATGCTACTGCACTGCTCAGTCTTCTCTGCTTACTCACGCCCGCTGGTCGAGTCTATAGGCAATAAGCCTCGGCTAGGGTTTACACACGGCGAGCGCATGCGTGCGCGCAGTGGCCGCGTCGGGCTCGGGCCGGAGCAGACTTGGGTGTGTGCTTGTGCTTCCAAGTGTAGGTGTGAGTGTGTGCGTGAGTTAGCATGTGTGCGCGGGTTCTGTTAGCGAAGGACCAGTGCGTGGGCCGCGTAGGGCGCGCGGAGTGGCTGCGGCGATCGCGTCAGAGCGCGATGGGCGGGCGCGCGCCAGAGCGTGCAGGTTGCGGCGAGTGGGGGGTGGGTGAGTCGTGGAGCAGCTCGGGCACGTCCGTGCGCACGGGTATAAAACCCTCTCCCCCCTGTGTGAGTCGATGTGGAAAACGAGTTCGTGCTCGTGGTGAAATACAGAGAAACCCGTACGTGCGGGGGGGAGGGGGTTCGTGCGCCGGCAAATCTCGTGTGTTCTTCCTCCGCCACTTTGAGCTTGTCTCCGGTGATCACCGGCGTGTGCCGTAGCCCGTTGCACCAACATTTGGTATCAGAGCGAGGTGAGGGAGATCGCCGGCGTCGATGGCTCTGGTTCCACACGGCGGAGGCAGCGCGGGCGGATCGGTGTCCATGGGGATGCCGGTCCTCGCGCCGGACGGCTACACCGTGTGGGCGATCAAGGCACGGCCAATCCTTGATGCTCACACGCTGTGGGAGGCGGTGGCGCCGGCAGGCGACGCGGCGGTGAACGGCAAAAAGTGCAAGACGGCACGGGCGCTGCTCCTGTAGGGGCTGCCGGAGGACGTGTTGCTCTCGGTGGCGACGAAACCCACTGCCAGAGAGGTATGGGACTCTCTGAAGGTGCGCTTCGTCGGCGCCGAGCGGGTGCGCGCGGCGAGGAGGGCGATGCTGCGCGGCGAGCTTGATCGGCTGAAGATGGAGGACGGCGAGTCCCTGGACGCGTACGCCGGACGGCTTGCGGGCATGGCGGCGCGGTTCGCGGGCCTGGGCGAGACGCTGGGCGAGACGGAGCTGGTGAAGAAGCTCCTGGACACGGTATCAGACCGCCTTTTCCCCGTCGTTGCCGGCATCGAGCAGTTCTGCGCCCCCGAGGAGCTAACATACGACGAGGCGCTCGGGCGGCTGCGCACCTTCGACGAGCGGGTGCGGCGCCGCGGGCAGAACAACGGCGAGTGGGCGGACGGGCAGCTCATGTACACGGCGGCGCAGTGGCGAGCGCAAGAGCGGCGTCAAGGGGGAGCTCGGGATGACGACGACGATGCGCACAGCGTGGCGACGCGGGATGGCGGCCACAAGCGTGGCCGCTGCTACAAGTGCGGCGAGCGCGGCCACTTCAAGTGCGATTGCCCGGAGCTGCGCAAGGCGGCGGCGGCGGAGCATGCGCTGATGGCGGACGCCGGCGTCAAGGACGGTGGCCTGCTCTGAGCCTCGGCTTAGGAGGTGAAATGTAGGCAATAAGCCTCGGCTAGGGTTTACACACGGCGAGCGTGTGCGTCCGTGCAGTGGGCGCGTCGAGCTCGGGCGGGAGCAGACTTGTGTGCGTGCGTGCGCTTCCAAGTGTTGGTGTGAGTGTGTGCATGAGTTAGCGCGTGTGGGCGGGTTCTGTTAGCGAAGGACCAGGGCGTGGGCCGCGTAGGGCGCGCGGACTGGCCGCGGCGATCGCGTCAGAGCGCGATGGGCGGGCGCGAGCCAGAGCGTGCAGGGCGCGGCGAGTGGGAGGTGGGTGAGTCGTGGTGCAGCTCGGGCATGTCCGTGCGCCTCCCCTGTGTGAGTCGCTGTGGAAAACGAGTTCGTGCTCATGGTGAAATCCAAAGAAACCTGTACGTGCGGGGGGGGGGGGGGGGGGGGGCGTTCGTGCGCCGGCAAATCTCGTGTGTTCTTCCTCCGCCACTTTGAGCTTGTCTCCGGTGATCACCGACGTGTGTCGTAGCCCGCTCCACCAACAGAGACGCCAGCCCCAGTAGGTCGCGCGCCTCGCCCGATCTCCGCCGAGCTCCTGCGGCTCTCCTACACGAAGCCGGCTCCCCTGCGCTAGCCTCCGAGCCGCCCGCACCGTCTCGTGCAGGCCATCTACGTCCATGCGCCCGTCTCCCGAGCCGCCGCGCAGTGGGTCGCCGAGTCACCTCTACGTCCGCGCGCGTTGGCTCCGCCCCCCGCGCCGGATGCAACGGCGGTCCGCCCGCCGGCTCGCGGACCGCTCCGGCTGCCGCCTCGCCTCCCCCGGCCGGTGCCTGCGTCCCGGCCGCGCCCCGTCGCCGGCGCCGCCTGGCCCCGCCTCCGTCCCCTAGGCGCTCCTCTCCACCTGGTCCCACCGCCCGCCTCTGCCCGCGACCCGGCCACACGCGCCGCTCTGCTTGCGCCATGGCGCCGCGTGGCCCAACGCTCCCCTCCAACTCACCGGCTCCGCCTGCTGGCTCCGTCGGATCCTCCCGCTCACCCAGCCAGCCCGACCGCCCGCCGACTCGCCGCCTAGCCACCCGGCTCCGAGCACGCGCAGCTGGCTCCTGATACGTCTCCAACGTATCTATAATTTTTTATTGTTCCATGCTATATTATATTCTGTTTTGGACATTATTGGGCTTTATTATACACTTTTATATTATTTTTGGGACTAACCTATTAACCGGAGGCCCAGCCCAGAATTGCTGTTTTTTGCCTATTTCAAAGTTTCGCAGAAAAGGAATATCAAACGGAGTCCAAACGGAATGAAACCTTCGGGAACGTGATTTTCCGAACGAACGTGATCCAGAGGACTTGGACCCGACATCAAGACATCAAACAGGAGGCCACGAGGTAGGGGGGCGCGCCTACCCCCCAGGCGCGCCCTCCACCCTCATGGGCCCCCTCTTGCTCCACCGATGTACTCCTTCCTCCTATATATACCTACGTACCCCCAAACTACCAGATACGGAGCCAAAAACCTAATTCCACCGCCGCAACCTTCTGTACCGGTGAGATCCCATCCTGGGGCCTGTTCCGGAGCTCCGCCGGAGGGGGCATCGATCACGGAGGGCTTCTACATCAACACCATAGCCTCTCCGATGAAGTGTGAGTAGTTTACCTCAGACCTTCGGGTCCATAGTTATTAGCTAGATGGCTTCTTCTCTCTTTTCGGATCTCAGTACAGTGTTCTCCCCATCTCTTGTGGAGATCTATTCGATGTAATCTTCTTTTGCGGTGTGCTTGTTGAGACCGATGAATTGTGGGTTTATGATCAAGTTTATCTATGAACAATATTTGAATCTTCTGAATTCTTTTATGTATGATTGGTAATATTTGCAAGTTTCTTCGAATTATCAGTTTGGTTTGGCCTACTAGATTGATCTTTCTTGCAATAGGAGAAGTGCTTAGCTTTGGGTTCAATCTTGCGGTGTCCTTTCCTAGTGACAGTAGGGGCAGCAAGGCACGTATTGTATTGTTGCCATCGAGGATAACAAGATGGGATTTATATCATATTGCATGAGTTTATCCCTCTACATCATGTCATCTTGCTTAAAGCGTTACTCTGTTCTTATGAACTTAATACTCTAGATGCATGCTGGATAGCGGTCGATGTGTGGAGTAATAGTAGTAGATGCAGGCAGGAGTCGGTCTACTTGTCTCGGACGTGATGCCTATATACATGATCATACCTAGATATTCTCATAACTATGTTCAATTCTATTAATTGCTCAACAGTAATTTGTTCACCCACCGTAAATACTTATGCTCTTGAGAGAAGCCACTAGTGAAACCTATGGCGCCCGGGTCTATTTTCCATCATATTAATCTCCCATCAACAAGCTATTTCTGACGCCGTTTTTATTTTGTTTTCTTTACTTTGCATCTTTATCATAAAAATACCAAAAATATTATCTTATCATATCTATCAGATCTCACTCCTTTAAGTGACCGTGTAGGGATTGACAACCCCTTATCGCGTTGGTTGCGAGGATTTATTTGTTTGTGTAGGTGCGAGGGACTCGTGCGTGGCCTCCTACTGGATTGATACCTTGTTCTCAAAAACCGAGGGAAATACTTACGCTACTTTGCTGCATCACCCTTTCCTCTTCAAGGGAAAACCAACGCAGTGCTCAAGAGGTAGCAAGAAGGATTTCTGGCGCCATTGCCAGGGAGTCTACGCAATAGTCAACATACCAAGTACCCATCGCAAACCCTTATCTGCCGCATTACATTATTTGCCATTTGCCTCTTGTTTTCCTCTCCCCCACTTCACCATTGCCGTTTTATTCGCCCTCTCTTTTTCGTTCGCCTCTTTTTGTTCGCTTCTTGTTTGCTCGTGTGTTGGATTGCTTGCTTGTCACGATGGCTCAAGATAATACCAAATTATGTGACTTTACCAATACCAACAATAATGATTTCCTTAGCACTCCGATTGCTCCTCTTACCGATACTGAATCTTGTGAAATCAATGCTGCTTTGTTGAATCTTATCATGAAAGATCAATTCGCTGCCCTTCCTAGTGAAGATGCCGCTACCCATCTAAATAGCTTCGTTGATTTGTGTGATATGCAAAAGAAGAAAGATGTGGATAATGATATTGTTAAATTGAAGCTATTTCCTTTTTCGCTTAGAGATCGTGCTAAAGCTTGGTTTTCATCTTTGCCTAAAAATAGTATTGATTCTTGGAATAAGTGCAAAGATTCTTTTATCTCTAAGTATTTTCCTCCCGCTAAGATTATCTCTCTTAGAAAAGATATTATGAATTTTAAGAAACTTGATCATGAACATGTTGCACAAGCTTGGGAAAGGATGAAATTACGTAATTACCCTATGCATGGTTTGAATTTTTGGATGATTCTACAAATTTTTTATGCCGGATTGAATTTTGCTTCTAGAAATCTTTTAGATTCGGCCATGGGAGGCACTTTTGTGGAAATCACTTTAGGAGAAGCTACTAAACTCCTAGATAATATTATGGTTAATTATTCTCAATGGCGCACTGAATGATCTACTAATAAAAAAGTGCATGCGGTAGAAGAAATTAATGTTTTGAGTAGAAAGATGGATGAACTTATGAAATTATTTGCTACTAAGAGTATTTCTTCTGATCCTAATGATATGCCTTTGTCTACTTTGATTGAGAATAATAATGAACCTATGGATGTGAATTTTGTTGGTAGGAATAATTTTGGTAACAACGCGTATAGAGGAAACTATAACCCTAGGCCTTATCCTAGTAATTCCTCTAATAATTATCGTAATTCCTACAAGAATTCTTATGGATGCCCTCTGAATTTGAGACTAGTGTTATGTAATTTATGAATTCGCAAAAGAATTTAAATGCTTTGCTTGAAGAGAAATTGCTTAAAGTTGATGAATTGGCTAGGAACGTTGATAGAATTTCTCTTGATGTTGATTCTTTAAAACTTAGATCTATTCCTCCTAAGCATGATATCAATGAGTCTCTCAAAGCCATGAGAATTTCCATTGAAGATTGCAAAGAAAGAACCGCTAGGATGCGTGCTAAGAAAGATTGCTTTATGAAAGCATGTTCTTCTAGTTTCTATGAAAATAAAGATGAGGATCTAAAAGTTATTGATGTGTCTCCTATTAAATCTTTGTTTTGCAATGTGAATCTTGATAATGATGGGACTGAATATGATCTACCTTTACCAAGAAGGTGTTCCAGAAATTCGGAGTTTTTAGATCTTGATGCTAAAATTGATAAAAGTGGGATTCAAGAGATCAAAACATTAGACATTAATGAACCCACTATTTTGGATTTCAAGGACTTTAATTATGATAATTGCTCTTTGATAGATTGTATTTCCTTGTTGCAATCTGTGCTAAATTCTCCTCATGCTTATAGTCAAAATAAAGCCTTTACGAAACATATCGTTGATGCTTTGATGCAATCTTATGAAGAAAAACTTGAGTTGGAAGTTTCTATCCCTAGAAAACTTTATGATCAATGGGAACCTACTATTAAAATTAAAATTAAAGATCATGAATTCTATGCTTTGTGTGATTTGGGTGCTAGTGTTTCCACGATTCCAAAGACTTTGTGCGATTTGTTAGGTTTCCGTGATTTTGATGATTGCTCTTTAAACTTGCACCTTGCGGATTCCACCATTAAGAAACCTATGGGAATAATTAATGATGTTCTTATTGTTGAAAATAGGAACTATGTGGCCCTAGATTTTATTGTTCTTGATATAGATTGCAATCCTTCATGTCCTATTATTCTTGGTAGACCTTTCCTTAGAACGATTGGTGCAATTATTCATATGAAGGAAGGGAATATTAGATTCGAATTTCCATTAAAGAAAGGCATGGAACACTTCCCTAGAAAGAAAATAAAATTACCATATGAATCTATCATGAGAGCCACTTATTTATTGCCTACCAAAGATGGCAATGCCTAGATCTACCCTTGCTTTTATGCCTAGCTAGGGGCGTTAAACGATAGCGCTTGTTGGGAGGCAACCCAATTTTATTTTTAGTTTTTTTTTTGCTTTTTTGCTTCTGTTTTGGAATAAGTTTTTGTTCTAGCCTCTGGTTAGATGTGTTTTTATGTTTTAATTAGTGTTTGTGCCGAGTTTAACCTATAGGATCTTCTTGGATGATAGTTATTTGATCTTGCAGAAAATTCCCGAAACTTTCTTTCACGAAAATAATTGTTAAAAATCACCAGAACGTGATATAATATTGATTACAATTGCTGCTGATCAATAAACAAATTGTCTAGGTCGTCTTATTTTTGCTGATTTTTTTGGAGTTCCAGAAGTTTGCGTTAGTTACAGATTACTACAGACTGTTCTGTTTTTGACAGATTCTGTTTTTCGTGTGTTGTTTGCTTATCTTGATGAATCTATGTCTAGTAAAATAGTTTATAAACCATATAGAAGTTGGAATACAGTAGGTTTATCACCAATATAAATAAATAATGAGTTCATTACATTACCTTGAAGTGGTCTTTTGTTTTCTTTCGCTAACGGAGCTCACGAGATTTTCTGCTGAGTTTTGTGTTGTGAAGTTTTCAAGTTTTGGGTAAAAGATTTGATGGATTATGGAACAAGGAGTGGCAAGAGCCTAAGCTTGGGGATGCCCATGGCACCCCCAAGATAATCTAAGGGCACCTAAAAGTCAAAGCTTGGGGATGCCCCGAAAGGCATCCCCTCTTTTCGTCTACTTCCATCGGTAACTTTACTTGGAGCTATATTTTTATTCACCACATGATATGTGTCTTGCTTGGAGCGTCTTGTATGATTTGAGTCTTTGCTTTTTAGTTTACCACAATAATCTTTCCTGTACACACCTTTTGAGAGAGACACACATGATTCGGAAATTATTAGAATACTCTATGTGCTTCACTTATATCTTTTGGGTTATATAGTTTTTGCTCTAGTACTTCACTTATATCTTTTAGAGCACGGTGGTGGATTTATTTTAAAGAAACTATTAATCTCTCATGCTTCACTTAGATTATTTTGAGAGTTTTAAATAGCATGGTAATTTTCTTAAATAATCCTGATATGCTAGGTATTCAAGATTAGTAAAAACTTTCTTATGAGTGTGTTGAATACTAAGAGAAGTTTGATGCTTGATGATTGTTTTGAGACATGGAGGTAGTGATATCAAAGTTGTGCTAGTTGAGTAGTTGTGAATTTGAGAAATACTTGTGTTGAAGTTTGCAAGTCCCGTAGCATGCACGTATGGTAAACGTTATGTAACAAATTTGAAACATGAGGTGTTCTTTGAGTGTCCTCCTTATGAGTGGCAGTCGGGGACGAGCGATGGTCTTTTCCTACCAATCTATCCCCCTAGGAGCATGCACGTAATGCTTGGTTTTTGATGACTTGTAGATTTTTGCAATAAGTATGTGAGTTCTTTATGACTAATGTTGAGTCCATGGATTATACGCACTCTCACCTTTCCATCATTGCTAGCCTCTTCGGTACCGTGCATTGCCCTTTATCACATTGAGAGTTCGTGCAAACTTCACCAGTGCATCCAAACCCTATGATATGATACGCTCTTTCACACATAAACCTCCTTATATCTTCCTCAAAATAGCCACCATACCTACCTATTATGGCATTTCCATAGCCATTCCGAGATATATTGCCATGCAACTTTCCACCGTTCCGTTTATCATGACACGTTCATCATTGTCATATTGCTTTGCATGATCATGTAGTTGACATTGTATTTGTGGCAAAGCCACCGTTCATAATTCTTTCATACATGTCACTCTTGGTTCATTGCATATCCCGGTACACCGCCGGAGGCATTCATATAGAGTCATACTTTGTTCTAGTATCGAGTTGTAATCATTGAGTTGTAAATAAATAGAAGTGTGATGATCATCATTTTCTAGAGCATTGTCCCAAGTGAGGAATAAAAAAAAGAGAAAGGCCATAAAAAAAGAAGGCCCAAAAAATGAGAGAGAAAGAGAGAAGGGACAATGTTACTATCCTTTTACCACACTTGTGCTTCAAAGTACCACCGTAATCTTCATGATAGAGAGTCTCTTGTTTTGTCACTTTCATATACTAGTGGGAATTTTTCATTATAGAACTTGGCTTGTATATTCCAACAATGGGCCTCCTCAAGTGCCCTAGGTCTTCGTGAGCAAGCAAGTTGGATGCACACCCACTTAGTTTTTTTGTTGAGCTTTCATATATTTATAGCTCTAGTGCATCCGTTGCATTGCAATCCCTACTCCTTGCATTAACATCAATGGATGGGCATCTCCATAGCTCATTGATTAGCCACGTTGATGTGAGACTTTCTCCTTTTTTGTCTTCTCCACATAACCCCCATCATTATATTCTATTCCACCCATAGTGCTATATCCATGGCTCACGCTCATGTATTGTGTGAAGGTTGAAAAAGTTTGAGATTACTAAAGTATGAAACAATTGCTTGGCTTGTCATCGGGGTTGTGCATGATGAGAGCATTCTTGTGTGACGAAAATGGAGCATGAATAAAACTATATGATTTTGTAGGGATGAACTTTCTTTGGCCATGTTATTTTGAGAAAATATAATTGCTTAGTTAGTATGCTTGAAGTATTATTATTTTTATGTCAATATTGAACTTTTATCTTGAATCTTTCGGATCTGAATATTCATACCACAATTAAGAAGAATTACATTGAAATTATGCCTAGTAGCATTCCACATCAAAAAATCTGTTTTTATCATTTACCTACTCGAGGACGAGCAGGAATTAAGCTTGGGGATGCTTGATACGTCTCCAACGTATCTATAATTTTTGATTGTTCCATGCTATATTATATTCTGTTTTGGACATTATTGGGCTTTATTATACACTTTTATATTATTTTTGGGACTAACCTATTAACCGGAGGCCCAGCCCAGAATTGCTGTTTTTTTGCCTATTTCAGAGTTTCGCAGAAAAAGAATATCAAACAGAGTCCAAATGGAATGAAACCTTGGGGAACGTGATTTTCGGAACGAACATGATCCAGAGGACTTGGACCATACATCAAGACATCAAACAGGAGGCCACGAGGTAGGGGGGCGCACCTACCTCCCAGGCGCACCCTCCACCCTCGTGGGCCCCCTCTTGCTCCACCGATGTACTCCTTCCTCCTACATATACCTACGTACCCCCAAACTACCAGATACGGAGCCAAAAACCTAATTCCACCGCCGCAACCTTCTGTACCCGTGAGATCCCATCTTGGGGCCTGTTCCGGAGCTCCGCCGGAGGGGGCATCGATCATGGAGGGCTTCTACATCAACACCATAGCCTCTCCGATGAAGTGTGAGTAGTTTACCTCAGACTTCGGGTCCATAGTTATTAGCTAGATGGCTTCTTCTCTCTTTTCGGATCTCAGTACAGTGTTCTCCCCATCTCTTGTGGAGATCTATTCGATGTAATCTTCTTTTGCGGTGTGCTTGTTGAGACCGATGAATTGTGGGTTTATGATCAAGTTTATCTATGAACAATATTTGAATCTTCTGAATTCTTTTATGTATGATTGGTAATATTTGCAAGTTTCTTCGAATTATCAGTTTGGTTTGGCCTACTAGATTGATCTTTCTTGCAATAGGAGAAGTGCTGAGCTTTGGGTTCAATCTTGCGCTGTCCTTTCCTAGTGACAGTAGGGGCAGCAAGGCACGTATTGTATTGTTGCCATCGAGGATAACAAGATGGGATTTATATCATATTGCATGAGTTTATCCCTCTACATCATGTCATCTTGCTTAAAGCGTTACTCTGTTCTTATGAACTTAATACTCTAGATGCATGCTGGATACTGGTCGATGTGTGGAGTAATAGTAGTAGATGCAGGCAGGAGTCGGTCTACTTGTCTCGGACGTGATGCCTATATACTGATCATACCTAGATATTCTCATAACTATGCTCAATTATGTCAATTGCTCAACAGTAATTTGTTCACCCACCGTAAATACTTATGCTCTTGAGAGAAGCCACTAGTGAAACCTATGGCCCCCAGGTCTATTTTCCATCATATTTATCTCCCATCAACAAGCTATTTCTGACGCCGTTTTTATTTTGTTTTCTTTACTTTGCATCTTTAGCATAAAAATACCAACAATATTATCTTATCATATCTATCAGATCTCACTCTCGTAAGTGACCGTGTAGGGATTGACAACCCCTTATCGCGTTGGTTGCGAGGATTTATTTGTTTGTGTAGGTGCGAGGGACTCGTGCGTGGCCTCCTACTGGATTGATACCTTGGTTCTCAAAAACTGAGGGAAATACTTACGCTACTTTGCGCATCACCCTTTCCTCTTCAAGGGAAAACCAATGCAGCGCTCAAGAGTTAGCAAAAAGGATTTCTAGCGCCGTTGCCGGGGAGTCTACCAGATTGCTCAGCAGTCAGCCCGAATCTCGGGGGCTACACCCAGCGGGTGAGCTGACGCGCCCTCGCAAGGAAGAAGATAAAGTAGTTGCCGGGAGATCCGGCCTGACTGCTCAGCAGACGGCCCGAATCTCGGGAGCTACACCCAGTGGGTGCGCTGGCGCGCCCCCACGGAAGATTGCAAGAAACAAAAACAAAAGACAAAAGAAGAGTTTTGTCCGGCTGCCAGCAGCCGGCAGAAGAGAAGAAAGAAAAAAAGGGCGCTGCCAAATGCCTCGCCACCTCGCCGGCTGTGCCAAGCCGGCTCGGTCGCGTCCCGCTTGCTGCCTGGCCAGTCAAGCCCGACCGGCTGGACCCTCCTCGAGCGCCCGGAGGCTTGAGGGCTACACCCAGCGGGTGCGCCGGCGCGCTCCACGAGCGCCGGCCGCGTTGGCTATCTTCGGCAACTTCCGCCTCGCCTACACGAAAATCTATGTGAGCTCCTCACTCGCATATTTTTGCATCGCGAAAGCACAGTTAACCTCGAGCGATGCTCGGGGGGGCCATCTCCGCATTTTATAACAGTTGCATCATTGTTCGCCCAGGCGCCAGCCAGAGTTGGCCCAGGGGCTGGCCGCTTGGCCTGAGACGTTCGTTCCCACAGACGGCTTAGTAGCGTGTGCGGTACCAAAGGCTCACTCTTAGCCATAGACCGCAGAGGGGCTGTCCGGTTAGCAAGAGCGAGCGCTGGAGGCCACCCACGCAAAAATGTCCAGGAAGAAAAATGGTTTGGGCTACCCGGCCGTTTGCTTTATGAGTATTTGCTCGGTCGCATCTGCTCCCAGAGTCTGAGTACTGTACACTCCACTTCGCGGCCCACTCTCAGCCATAGACTGCAGAGCGGCTGTCCGGCAAGCGAGAGCACAAGCCAAAGAGCGGAGGGAAGATGAAAAAGATTAAGGGGGCTCGGACGAAACCGAGTCGGCACTCTCCGCATAAACTTGCAATGCTAAAAGCAATCATTTGATATATCTCCGTGGACTAACTTTGTCTTTTGCATGATCATTTCCATGGTGAACCCCCCTCCTCGCTGGAGGCTACACCAAGCGGGTGCGCTTGCGCACCCCCGCCGGAAGCAAGCCGCGCCGGCTGCAGTCCGCAGCCGGCCGTCATCGACATCTTCTACATCAACACCCGCCAAAAAACCTCCGCCCAACTTTGCCAAGTTGCCCGGAGGCTCGGGGGCTACTGTTGGGGTAATTGACCACGGGTACCCCGAAGACGTCAAGAAAATATCTCAAGACATCAGGGCTAGCAAAGCCCCTCAGTCCGACTGCTCGGGACGCCCAGGCGCCCCCCTGTCCGACTGCCTGGGACGACTCGCCACCCAGCTTGCTCCCAGTCTGGCTGCGCCAACCAGCCTGCTGCCGACCTCAACCGCCGACACTGACGAGACGGCCGTACCCGGCACTGTGCACACGTCACCTCAAGCCATCATGTACAGTGTCACTTGTCCCTGGGCACTATTTCTGAAGTGATCCAGGAGACAAGTATGACACCCCCAACATGCCTCATACATGGCTTGGTTTGTAAGCTACCCAAGGTAGCTTACAACCAACGCCACCACGACCCATGCCCACTACTCCTATAAAGGGGCACACATCCATCCATTCACATAGACACACGCCACATGCACTTGGCCGGCCACAATGGCTCCCTAGATGAGCATCCACGCACACACACTCACATGCATGCATCTTGGCCATTAGAGCATGCCATGCATATACATAGATCAGATGCCCTTGGCACTGATCTCAGATACAGCTCCAGGAGCACTTTGTACTGCCCGATGTACACCCCACATATATATCCAGACATGCAGGAGTAGGGGTATTATCTCTCCGGAGAGCCCCGAACCTGGGTAAACTACCGCGTGATACTCGCATACCCGTCCCCGGATCTTCTGGCAGCGGTCTTGCCCTCACCTTAAGCCACCCTGTGGCATCTGTCGTCTCGCAACCACCCCGTGAGAATACAACAACAACAACAAGCATCCCACTTATGATTAACCCCTCTCGCAAGCATCCGCAACTACGAAATAAGAATTAAGGTAACCTAACCATGGCATGAAACATGTGGATCCAAATCAGCCCCTGACGAAGCAACGCATAAACTAGGGTTTAAGCTTCTGTCACTCTAGCAACCCATCATCTACTTATTACTTCCCAATGCCTTCCTCTAGGCCCAAACAATGGTGAAGTGTCATGTAGTCGACGTTCACATAACACCACTAGAGGAAAGACAACATACACCTCATCAAAATATTGAACGAATACCAAATTCACATGACTACTTATTGCAAGACTTTTCTCATGTCCTCAGGAACAAACGTAACTACTCACAAATCAAATTCATGTTCATAATCAGAGGGGTGTTAATATGCATAAAGGATCTGAACATATGATCTTCCACCGATTAAACCAACTAGCATCAACTAAAAGGAGTAATCAACACTACTAGCAACCCACAGGTACCAATCTAAGGTTTTGAGATAACGATCGGATACAAGAGATGAACTAGGGTTTGAGAGGAGATGTTGCTGGTGAAGATGTTGATGGAGATTGACCCCCTCCCAATGAGAGGATCGATGGTGATGATGATGGTGATGATTTCCCCCTCCCGGAGGGATGTTTCCCAGGCAGAACAGCTCTGCCGGAGCCCTAGATTGGTTTTGCCGGGTTCCACCTCATGGCGGCGGTGCTTCGTCTCGAAAGCTTCCTTCTGATTTTTTCTAGGGCGAAAGACTTCATATAGCAAAAGATGGGCACCGGAGGCCTGCCAGGGGGGCCACGAGGCAGGGGCGCGCCCAGGGGGGTAGGGCACGCCCTCCACCCTCGTGGACGGTGGGTGGCCCCCCTGTGGTGCTTTCTTCGCCTGATATTTTTAATATATTCCAAAACTGACTTTCGTGGAGTTTCAGGACTTTTGGAGTTGTGCAGAATAGGTCTCTAATATTTGCTCCTCTTCCAGCCCAGAATTCCGGCTGCCGGCATTCTCCCTCTTCAGGTAAACCTTGTAAAATAAGAGATAAAAGGCATAAGTATTGTGACATAATGTCTAATAACAGCCCATAATGCAATAAATATCAATATAAAAGCATGATGCAAAATGGACGTATCAACTCCCCCAAGCTTAGACCTCGCTTGTCCTCAAGCGGAAGCCGATATCGGAAAATATGTCCACATGTTTAGAGATAGAGGTGTCGATAAAATAAAATACGGACATGAGGGCATCATTATTTTTCTTAAAACAACAACATAATATATTGTCATATGATTTCTTATGCTAAAGTAACAATCTATTCACGATGTAAAGTATGATTCCGAAACTTCATTGAAAACTAACAAACTATAATCTCAGTCATTGAAGCAATTGCAATTTATCATAACATTGGAAAGAGTCAATATAAGAGCTTTTCAGCAAGTCCACATACTCAACTATCATTTAGTCTTTCACAGTTGCTAACACTCACGCAATACTTATGGGTATGAAGTTTTAATCGGACACAGAGAAAGATAGGGGCTTATAGTTTTGCCTCCCAACCTTTTACCTCAAGGGTAACGTCAACAATAATGCTTTATAAAAACCCACATCCAATTAGATATATATATTAGGATCTTTCCAACACATTGTGCTTGCCAAAGGAAAAAATGTAAAAAGGAAAGGTGAAGATCACCATGACTCTTTTATAAGGTATAAGACAAGAATAAAAGATAGGCGCTTCGCAGAGGGAAGCAGAGGTTGTCACGTTCTTTTATGGTTGGATGCACAAAATCTTAATGCAAAAGAACGTCGCTTTATATTGCCACTTGAGATAGGGACCTTTATTATGCAATCCGTCGCTTTTATTTCTTCCATATCACAAGCTCCTATAAAGCTTATTTTCTTCACACTAATAGATCATACATATTTAGAGAGCAATTTTTATTGCTTGCAACAATGACAACTTACTTGAAGGATCTTACTCAATCCATAGGTAGATATGGTGGAATCTCATGCCAAAACCGGGTTTAAGGATATTTGGAAGCACAAGTAGTATCTCTACTTGGTGCAAAGAATTTGTCTAGCATTAGGGGGAAGAGGCAAGCTCAACATGTTGGATGATCCATGACAATATAATTTATTTCGAAAGTAAGAAAACATAACCCATTACGTTGTCTTCCTTGTCCAACCTCAACTTTTTAGCATGTCATATTTTAATGAGTGCTCACAATCATAAAAGATGTCCAAGATAGTATATTTATATGTGCAAACCTCTCTTTCTTTATTACTTCCTATTAATTGCAACGATGACCAAAAGTATGTTTGTCAACTCTCAACAACTTCTATTCATCATACTCTTTATATGTGAAGTCATTACTCTCCATAAGATCAATATGATCCTTTTATTTCTTTTTATTCTTTGTTTTATTCCCTCAAGATCATAGCAAGATAGCAAAGCCCTCGACTCAAAACTAATCTTTATTATATATATATAGCTCACGGACTCGATTACATAGAAGGATCATAAAGCAAAGCTCAAAACTACATCATACTAAAACTTTATTCTACTAGATCAAGATATTACTAAGAGGATCGAACTAAGAAAAATGGTAAAGATAGGAGTGTGATGGTGAAACAATACCGGGGCACCTGCCCCAAGCTTGGCAGTTGCCAAGGGGAGTGCCCATACCCATGTGTTTATGTCTCTTTCTTCAAAGGTGGTGATGATGAAGTTGCTGATGAAGTCATGTCACACATCGAGCGTAGGAGATCTTCCAGTTTGCGAATAATGCCGTTGAGTGCGGTGATGTATTCTTGCAACAAAATATTTTCACGAGTGAGATACTTGTTTTGCACCCGAACTATTTCAATCATCTTGAAAGCTTCTATTTCAGTAGGGGTAAGATGATTATAGTGAGGTTGAAGGAAGTCTTCTTCTTCTGCTGACGAAGCTTGATCCTCCGTGGCCTTCTTGATCTTATCACCCTTGTTTGTCTCCCCAAGTTCGTCTCTCTTCATCTCTATCTTCATTAGCCAAGCATCGTCGCCCGCGTTGTTGGAGGAGGGGGACGACATGATGCTTGGCCTTGAAAACTCTGGCAGAAAACAGCTTGAAACAAAAACAGGAGATATTTGCATGGTACGGTGGTCAAAACCTTCGGGAGATTATATAATGAATTTTTACCGACCAAAAGAAGTATCGTGCAAGAAAACGGAGTCCGGAGGGCACATGAGGTGCCCACGAGGCAGGGGGTGCAACCAGGGGGTAGGGCACGCCCTCCACCCTCGTGGGCCCCTCGTGTCCTTCCCGGACTACTTATTATTTTACTATTTTCTTAAATATTCCAAAACGGAGAAAAATGCCATTAGAACTGTTTTGGAGTCGGTTTACTTAGCGTACCACATACCTATTCCTTTTCGGAGTCTGAAACATTCTGGAAAGTGTCCCTTATGTATTCCTCTGGGGTTACGGTTTCAATAACATTAGTTTAAACATTTATTGGATTACCTGAGATATAATGTTTGATTCTTTGACCGTTCACCACCTCTGGATTTGTGCCTTCGAAGTTGTTGATTTTTATGGCACCGGAACGGTAGACCTCCTCGATAATGTAAGGACCTTCGCATTTAGAGAGAAGTTTTCCTCCAAAAAATCTTAAACGAGAGTTGTATAACAAAACATAATCACCTACATTAAACTCACGCTTTTGTATCCTTTTGTCATGCCATCTTTTAACTTTTTCTTTAAACAGTTTGGCATTCTCATAGGCCTGGGTTCTCCATTCATCAAGTGAGCTAATGTCAAATAGTCTCTTATCACCGGTAAGTTTGAAATCATAATTGAGCTCTTTAATGGCCCAATATGCCTTATGTTCTAGTTCAAGAGGTAAGTGACATGATTTTCCATAAACCATTTTATGCAAAGACATACCCATAGGATTTTTATATGCAGTTCTATAGGCCCATAATGCATCATCAAGTTTTTTGGACCAATTCTTTCTAGATCTATTAACAGTCTTTTGAAAAATTAATTTAATTTCCCTATGACTTAATTCTACCTGACCACTAGATTTTGGATGGTATAGATATGCAATTCTACTTAATTCTATGAAAAGCACCATGAATAAAATGTGAACTACCATCAGTCATTAAGTATCTAGGGACTCCAAACCTCAGAAAAATAACTTCTTTAAGCATCTTAATAGAGGTGTTATGATCAGCACTACTAGTTGGAATAGCTTCTACCCACTTAGTAACGTAATCAACAACAATTAAAATATGTGTATACCCATTAGAGGAAGGAAACGGTCCCATATAATCAAAGCCCCAAACATCAAATGGTTCAATAACAAGTGAATAGTTCATAGGCATTTCTTGACGTCTACTAATATTACCAATTCTTTGACATTCATTACAAGACAAGACAAACTTACGGGCATCTTTAAAAAGAGGAGGCCAATAAGAACCGGATTGCAATACCTTATGCGCAGTTCTATCTCCAGCATGGTGTCTTCCATAAGCCTCGGAGTGACACTTGCATAAGATCTGTTCCTGTTCATGCTCAGGTACAGAACGTCCAATAACACCATCTACTCCTTCTTTACAAAGGTATGGGTCATCCCAGAAGTAATGTCTTAAATCATAGAAAAACTTTTTCTTTTGCTGGTATGTGAAACAAGGTGGTATAAATTTTGCAACAATGTAATTGGCATAATTAGCATACCATATAGCAGTACGAGAAGCATTCACGATAGCTAATTGTTCATTAGGGAAACTATCATCAATAGGTAGTGGGTGAGGGAGTCCTAGATTAAGGGGTCCTCGGACGTCCGGCCTGTGTGATGTGGGCCGACCTGATTGGCCATTGTCGGATTGCGGGTTCCGGCAAAACCCACGAGGTTCGAACACTGGGGTGCGCACGAAGATATCTCCCCCTCTAGCTCACGCACTCACCGCGATCTCAAAGCTGAGCGCCTCGAGCTCGCAGAACTAGGGACATAGGGTTTATACTGGTTCGGGCCACCGATGTGGTGTAATACCCTACTCCAGTGTGGTGTGGTGGATTGCCTCTTGGGCTACGGATGAACATGTACTAGGGAAGAACAACCTCCTGAGGAGAGGTGTCCTTGAGCTTGGTGAGCTTGTGTGGTTGAGGATGATCTGAATGGCCCAAGATCAGTTGCCTCCTACTGTGGTGGCTAGTCCTATTTGTAGAGGTCCTGGCCCTCTTCCCAAGTGTAGGCGGGAAGGGATCCAACAACGGTCAAATTTGAAGGGAGACAACTAGTACAAGCTATCCTGACTAAAGGTGGTCTTCGCCTGCCAAAGGCTCTGGTGGTGACGCCATCCTGGGCTCCACGTTGACCTCCATCCTGCCATCCTGTTGGTCTTGGTCTCGTTGCACCGATATGGAAACCTTTGCCTGATGCCTTGGGACTCCTCGCCTGCACTTGCCCCTTTAGCACCAAAGAGGAAACGAGTATGTTGCGTGCTCTGGCGCCCGCCTAGCACCCGCCTGGCCTTGGTCGTCATGGCTTGCGTTACAGGAACCTCGCGAGGTGCCCCTCGCCTTGATCTCTCTGCCCCTTGCAAGCCAGCCTGGTGAGGCTGTCCCCGAGGAGGTCTTACGTCGTCCGCCTTGCGAGGGTCTTGATTGTTCGCTGATGAAGTTGGGCCATACAGGGCCGCTGGAGGAGCCACGCCATGGGCCGCATGCAGGCAAGTCTGGGGACCCCCGTTCCCAGGATGCCGACAGTAGCCCCCGAGCCCAAGGCACGCTCGGACTTGGCTTCGAGGCGAAGCCAAGGGGCAAGTGCGGTGCGCCGCGGGCCCCAACAGCCTGCGGCCTCGGTTGACATGTGGCGACTGATGGGACGTGGGCGTCTCTGCTTCCCCACGCTGCCTCGGCAACTGCCCGACTGACAAAATACTAGCGCGGGCTGCATTTGCCTTCACTGCTTTCCTTCGTCTGGCTCCAGATCCCCTTTCTCGCTCCTTGCTTCCAGAGACTCCAGATCTGCCCAGATCCTCCTTCAAGCCTGCCACCAATGGCACCCAAGAAAGCCCGGGCCGCTCCCTCGTCGTCGTGGTACGAGCCAGCGCTTGATGCGCCGAGCGTTTCGAAGAAGAGCCTCGCCGTCGTGTTCCTGATGATAGCGGAGGGTGATGAGAAGAGGAAGTACACGCTCCGGGTTGGCTCCGCCGAGCCGGAGGTCCCTGGCAGCACTTTCTACCCCTTCTTCATGAGCAGCATCATCGCCGGGTTGGTCCCCCCTTTCTCGGACTTCTTCTACTCCGTCCTCAGTCACTACAAGATCCAGGCCCTCCATCTTCATCCCAACTCCATCCTCCTCCTGTCGATCTTCGCCTTTTACTATGAGGCGTATGTTGGAGTGATGCCGTCCATGGCACTGCTATGCCACTTCTTCTTCCTCCGGATCAAGGAGGGCCACTGCTCTGGGTGTGTTGTCTTCGTCGCGGCCAACAAGGCCAACGCTATCCCCAAGGCTGGGAAGAAGGCCGAGGGCTTCAGGAGCAAGTGGGTCTCGATGGACGCCAAGTGCTCCCACCCTCGACTGGTGCTGCCGATGGAGATACCCGTGTCCCAAGAGGGGTGGCTTCGCGCGAAGCTCACCGACTCCCTGGTGGCGCAGGTGCTGGAGAGGATAACCGCCGACCTGTGGCCCGGTGACTCAAGGGCGGCGAAGCTGACGCGGGCCATGATCGTCAAGGAGTTCATGGCGCAGCGCGTAGCTCCCTCAGGCGCGCCCGCGCCCCTTGTGGAAGCTTGGAGACGAAGGGGATGACCTCCGCCTCCGCCCAGAGGCCCTTTCTACCGATGAGTTGCGCTCGGCCCTCCGTTCCTTGGTCGGGGACTACCAAGGGTACCCGTCGGACTCCTTCATCCCCTTGTTCCGCCGCTCAGACGGGGCGGAGGCTGCCGCTTCCATGACCGTCTTCGAGGGGCGCGGGCTCATGCCGCCTGCGCCCACAAACGTCCCGGTGGCGACAACTCTGGTGGACATGTCTTCCGGCGAGTCTCGCGAGGAGGAAGAGGAGGAAGAAGAGGAGGAGGAGGAGGAGGAGGAGCACGACTCGGAGGCGACCCGCAAAGGGGCGGGGGAGACCTCCCCTTTGCGCAAGGCCGACATCCTCCGCACCCTTCCTGATGAAGATGACGAGGCCGGTGTCCCCCTGGGAAGGGGGGCTGCATACGACAGGTGGCTCTTCGAGATCCAAGGCCAGTCCCTGGGGGAGGTCACCAGTCGAGGTTCCGACGAGGGGAAGGTCGGCGCTGATCTCCCGAGACGACGCCCGTGTCCTGACGCTGCCTGGAGCTGCTTCCGGCGTATCTGCTGCTCCCTCTTCTGCACCTGGAGCTCTCGCGCCTGCGCCTCAGGCTATGAGGCTCTCAGGTTTCAAGCTCAGGAAGCGGAGGGACTACGCCGCGGTGGACCAGTAAGTATTCTTGTCCTTCCTTGTTCCTGCTTCTGCTGCTGATTCTTGGCGCTTTTCCATTGCTCAATTAGGCCGACGCCCGCGGCATAGAAGAGGAAGGAAGAAGCGGTGGTACCGCTCGGGACCAAATCGCCTGCGGTGGCCGCACCCTCCTCCGCAGGGAAGGGCAGTAACGGTGCTCGCGCTTCCCCGGCCCGATCGTCCTCACGAGACTTGGGGGAGCATCCTCCGGAGGAGGCAGCCCCCGTAGCCTCGCTGGCTCCAGAGGTGCCGGCGTCCGGCTCGGTTGCTAGGGTCCCCAAAGCTTAGAAGCCCCCAGCCTCCAAGGCCATGGTGACGACGTTGCCTCCTCCTTCTCCCGCCGCGCTGCTGACCCCGGATCCTTCCGCCTCCCCTGACATCCTGAGCACGCACTTTTTGCGTTGACCCTGTTGTGGGAGGATCTTCAAGGCACCGACCGTCGCCTGGTGGCCCGGCGTCTGGAGCTCATCTCTGGCTGGCTTCACTCTGATGTGTCTGTTTGGGCGGCGCTAAGAAAGGCTGTGGCGGACTCCGAGAAGGACAAGCAGGCTGTCGCCCAAGCTACGGCTGCCCACGAGGTGGCAGTGAAGGATGCCGGGGCCGCCCAGGATCCCTGCCAGTTGCTGGAGGCCGAACTGAAGACCATGCGCAGTGAGTGTTCGAACGAAGCTTGGGGCCGCAAGGCGGAGGAGGAGAAGATGAAGTCCCGGGAGGACGCCGTCAGGGGTCGCGACGCCGAGATAGAGCAGTTGGCGAAGGCATAGGATACGGAGCGCAGCCGGCTGGAGAAGCTGGAGCAGAAGGTGGAGGCAGAGAAGGCCGAGCTCGAAGCCAAGGCGAAGGTCCTGGCTGAAGACCGCATGGCCTTCAAGTCCCTCGAGGAGAGGTCCCACGTGGCGCTGCGGGCACTCTACGAGAAGGGCTTGGACGAGCCGCTGGCTACCGACGACGAGGGCCCTACCCAGCTGCTTCCTCATCTGGTCACAGCGCTTGAGGAAGTCATGGGCGGTATCGGCCCCTTGGTGGAGGGAGAATCCCGCACTCTTTCCTCGGCCGCGCTGACGCGCGTCTTCAGCCACCTCCATCTTCGCGATCCTGCCGCCAACCTCGACGAGCTGCTGGAGCCTGTGGACGACGAGCGCTGCGCAGCTGCTGCCGAAGCTGTGAAGGGCCAGGTGGAGGCCTTGCTGAAGAGGTTCCGCGCCTTCAATCCCGCGCCCTCAACTGGCGGTGCTGCTGAACCTACAACTCCGGGGGGTGGTGCAGGTGAGGGCAACGCTGCTGTGGAAGAAGCACCTCTTGCAGGTGACGGCGGCGTCCGGGGATGACGAGATGGCTTGCCGGTGGCTCCTTTCCTGCTTAGCTTCTGCAATATGCACCATGCCTCGTGGAGGCGTTTAAACTTGCGTTTGGTACTGGGAGAACAATATGTCTTGTAATATTTGTTTGAGATTTTGCGATTTCCTTCCCATTTGCTTCGTGTTCTACGTCGGCAGGGCCCAACCCCGCGCATGCCTCAGCCGCCGTTGGGTCGTCCGGATCACCAGAACGAGACCAAGGGGTGAGGGGCTGCGTGGCCAGATAGGCTGCTGAGTCGCGATGCTCAGGAATCCCCCTCAACGCGCAAACAGCTTACAGAAAGGAGATGCAGGAGTAGGCCTAGCGTTCTACGTCGGCAGGGCCCGGCCCCGCGCGTACCTCATCCGCCGTTGGGTCGTCCGGATCTCCAGGACGAGACCAAGGGGTGAGGGGCTGTGTGGCCAGTTGGGCTCCTGAGTCGCGATGCTCAGGAGTCCTCCTTGAGGCTCAAACAACCTTCATACCTTTTCCCTCGCCGAGGCTCCGCTCGGGAGGGCGCGCGATGACCAGGCCCAAGGACCTGGCAGGGTGGCGTACGCTTGGGCGTGACCCGAGCGCAGCCCCCTTGCCCAGCCCCCTCGCGCGACTCTCCCGAGGGGTGGTGTTGCGATGAGGCCCGACACTGAGTTCGGAGGCTCCCTGAGGTTGATACGGCCATGGGGCCGCCCTCAGTTGTTGATCACCAGCGCGGAGCATAGCGCTTCCGCACTTGCACGAGCATAACCGCTCCTCGGCCGTGTCGACTGCCAGCACGGAGCATGGTGCTTCCACTGGTACGTGGGTGAGGGCTTCCTCTGAGTGGAGCCCCCGGGCGTGTACGGCCCCGCCCTGACACATGGCTTGCACGACAGGGCTGGACGAGGTGTGTTTGGGCACTCGTGGGCCAGCGCGGGACTCACGAGGCCCTACCTCAAGGCGGATTGCGCCTGGTCTTGGTTCTTGTTGACTGCAGTAGTCCTGCGAGATGGTCAGGCAACCTGCACCGAACGAATCTCCTGAGGTTATCGCATGAGAAGGCCAGGCACCAATGACCCCGGGAGGTGACGTGAACGGGGCTAGCCCGTCAGACAGAGCTCAGCCGTTGGGTTTATCGATGCTGCAGGGACGGACCCGAGCACAGACACCGTGCCTAGCCTTCTTATGCAAAGGATCCTGAAGAAAGACGATCGGCGCGCGGCTTCCGTGGTGGGTGATAATCAAGCAAGGGGCGACCATAAATAACTCATGCATGGGAAGCGAACTAGCTTAGATAGATGCAAGAACGATACATGCCGCCGGGACGGACCCAAGCGGCTTGGGGATGATGCAGCCCGAGGGGCGCCCCCTGTAGGGTAAGCTAAAGATGCGAAAAGATACATGTCGCGGGGACAGGCCCATGCGACCTGGGAATGATGCGGCCCGAAGGGCGCTCCCAGCTAAATAAACTTGGAAAATGTCACCTGGTTCCGCTGTCGAAGGGGTGTTGGGGTAGCCGAAGATGCATGAGGAAGGGGTCGCCCCTCATGAGCCGCCAGGGCCCCGAGCCTCGGGAGGCTCTGGGGGCTCGGGTGGTTCCTTGAGGACCGTCTCCATCTCCGCCAGGACTGCGTGATGCCTGGCCTCCTGAGCCGCCAGGATGCTCCATAGGTGGCGCTGGAAGGCGGCTACCATGCTCGGCAGGCCAAACGACATCTGGACATAGCTGTGGGGTGGACACTCACACCGCCCAACGCGCGAAGGCCAGAAGCGCTCCTGAGATGCGTCCCTGTTGAGCCCTGGGATGTCGATGCAGACGCGCAGCCCGCCATCCTCGCCTGGATGTGGTGCTGCGCTAGGTGGGCAGCGGTCGCCGCGCATGGCTCTTGCATCTTGTAGCTCCTGAGTGGTCTTGGCGATGAACTCCTGAGCGCCGGGGGCTCCTTGCCGTTATCCTCATGAGAGAAACGTGCCGCAAAGCACGCCTCCACATGGTGCCCGATCGCCTCCATCGTGATGTTGTCTAGGTCTGAGGCCCTCCAGAAGAGAGCCCGCAAGCCCTGCTCGAGGAGGGCACCGGGCGCGCCTTCCTATGCGAGGGATGGAGGCGCCCCCGATGCGGGCGCTGATCCTGATGTGGCACCGCTGGAGGTGCCGCTCCCCTGAGGTCCTGTGTGGAGTAGCTGCTTCTTCTTCTTGGGGATGGCCTCAGGAGGGTACTGCGCGTCGTCGTTGCTGGGGTCCTCGATTGCGGCGGCTTGGAAGGTGTGCTCGAGGGAGCACACCGCATCTCTTTCTTCGCAGGGGACTGTGATGATCCCGCCGCTTCCTGGCATGTTGACCACGTTGTAGCCGTGGTGAGTCACTGCCATGAACTTGGCTAATGCAGGATACCTGAGGATGGTGTTGTACGGTAAACGGATGTGGGTGACGTCAAAGTCGATCAGCTCGGTGCGGTAGTTGTCGCGCTGGCCGAAGGTGACAGGGAGGCGGACCTGCCCTATCAGGGTGGTGGAGCCGTCGGTCACTCCTGAGAAGGGCTTAGTAGGCTGTAGCTGATCGTATGGCACTTGGAGGCTGTCGAATGTCTCGACGGACAGGACATTAAGCCATGCGCCGGCATCGATGAGGTTCTTGGTGAATTGGGCGTTGCTGATGACGGGTGAGCACAGCATCGGGAGGTCGCCTGCGGTCGCCGCGCACTTGAGCTGGTCCACCGAGCTAAAGGTGATGGTGCACTTGGATCACCTGGCGGGCGCGTGGCCTCACGCCTGGGAAGGGCTGCATTCACCTCGCGAGAGAACTGCTTGAAGATGCACTAGGATGCTGGGGCCTAAGCTCTGCCCAAGATGCAGGCGATAGCGCGCGGCTCCTGGAAGCCCCCAGCCCCTTCGTCCTGATGGTGGTCGTCGTTCCTTCTTGGCGGTAGTGGCAATGGGGGGAGACCAGCATTGCCCTGAGGGCGGTCCTCACGAGGTTGATCCCTCCAGGCGCCCTCACGAGGCTGGTCCTGTCAACGATCCTCGCGAGGCTGGTCACGCCACTCCTGGCGGGGGCCGCGATCGTCCCAGCGTCCTCCGCCTCGTCCTCCTCCTCGGCCATAGCCCCGGTCGTTGCGCTCGGGACGTCGACCGAAGCATCCATCTCGAATGGCTCTGAGCTCTTGACAGTCATTGATGTTGTAGCTGTGTACGTTGTGGAAGGTGCAGAACGGTCGGCTGCTCTTGGACGACTCTGGATGGTCCCGGCCATGCTTCGTGTCTGGCTCCGCCGCGAGCACGGCCACCCCCTTGCACTTCACATCTTTGGCCTCGGATTTCTTCTCCTCTCAGTCGGTAGCAGGGAGCTCGAGGAGGGAAAGACGCCCTTCCTCAGCTCTTGCGCACTTGGTTGCCATGTTGAACAGCTCTAGAGCCGTGCATAGCTCCTCGTGGATGGCGAGCTCCTCCTTCATCTTGACGTCGCGGATGAAGCGCTGGATGTACTTCTGCGGGGTCTCTCCTGGCTGCTGCTTGATGTGGCATAGGTCGCCCGCGACCAGCGGGCAGTCGCGGGTGCCCTGAAAGTTGGCGACGAAGCGGTCGCGCATCTCATCCCAGGAGGAGATCGAGCCCGGGGCTAGGTTCAGGAGCCACGAGCGAGCACCATCCTTGAGTGCCATGGGGAACCAGTTCGCCATGACTTTCTCGTCGTTGTTGGCCGCCTCGATGCTCAGCTCGTAGAGCTGCAAGAACTCCGCAGGGTCAGGGGTGCCGTCGTAGCGAGGAGGCAGGTCTGGCTTGAACTTGCCCGGCCAGATGGCGCTACGCATCTCTGGAGTGAAGGCGCGGCAGCCTGCTGTGGCCACCGGGGCCTTTGCTGACGTGAAGCCTGCCCCTGATGTCCGCGTGCCGCCACCGCAGGCGGCACGCGGTCTTGTCACAGTGGCGCTGGGAGCGCGGGGGCGTTTTCTTGCGGCCGAGGAACCTCTTGGCAATTTCCTTCTTCTCGCGCGGGCGCCTGGCGCGGTGGGTCGCGCCGAGGGGCCGCGCGCCATGGCGCCAGGGCACCATCTTGATGCGGAGGTGGCGGAGGTGCTTCGTGAGCTACATCGCCCGCAGCTAGCGAGGGGCGAGGCAGCGAGAGGGACGGTGCGGAGGAGCCCCCAGCAGCGCTGACGAGCTCGGTGATGCGGTCTAGCCAGTCCTCGTAGAGGTCGTCCACCAGGTGGTAGCGCAGGAGCTCGCGTGCCATGAGCAGCGCGGCCTGCGCATCCGTGTGCGCCCGACGAGCGTGAGACGATGAGCCAGCTGGGGTTAGCGATGGAGTGGCGGTGCAGCTGTCCCGCCGCACGGAGGGGTGCAGCGAGGACGCCTGCTGCTCGTTTCCTGCCGGGCCAGTGACGGCATTGGCGGCGGGCGATGCAAAACGACGAGGAGGCCCACCGACATGGGCCGTCTGAGCGACGCGGGCGGCAAGGGCATCCTAGCGCTCGGCGCGGGCTCGACGCTCGTCTGCCATGGATGCGGTGGGACGATGGAACACGGATCAGCGCAAGGAAAGCTTCAGCGCAACCCTCGAGGTTCAAAAACTGGGGTGCGCACAAAGATCTCTCCCCCTCTAGCTCATGCACTCACCGTGATCTCAAAGCTCAGCGCGTCGAGCTCGCAGAACAAGGGACACAGGGTTTATACTGGTTCGGGCCACCGATGTGGTGTAATACCCTACTCCAGTGTGGTGTGGTGGATTGCCTCTTGGGCTAGGGATGAACAGGTACAAGGGAAGAACAGCCTCCTGAGGAGAGGTGTCCTGGAGCTTGGTGAGCTTGTGTGGTTGAGGATGATCTGAATGGGCCAAGATCAGTTGCCTCCTACTGTGGTGGCCAATCCTATTTATAGAGGCCCTGGCCCTCTTCCCAAATGTAGGCGGGAAGGGATCCAACGACGGCCAAATTTGAAGGGAGACAGCTAATACAAGCTATCCTGACTAAAAGTGGTCTTCGCCTGCCAAAGGCTCTGGTGGTGACGCCGTCTTAGGCTCCACGGTGCCCTCCGTCCTGCTATCCTGCTGGTCTTGGTCTCGTTGCACCGATATGGAAACCTTTGCCTGATGCCTCGGGACTCCTCGCATGCGCTTGCCCCTTCAGCACCAAAGAGGAAACGAGTAAGCTGCGCGCTCTGGCGCCCGCCTGGCCTTGGTTGTCATGGCATGCGTTACAGGAACCTCGCGAGGTGCCACTCGCCTTGATCTCTCCGCCCCTCGTGAGCCAGCCTGGTGAGGCTGCCCCCGAGGAGGTATTGCGTCATCCGCCTTGCGAGGCTTGGCCCCTCGCGAGGGTCTTAAATGTTCACTGATGAAGTTGGGCCGTATAGGGCAGCTGGAGGAGCCACGCCGTGGGCCGCAGGCAGGCAAGTCTGGGGACCCCCGTTCCCAGGACACCGACAGCCATGAAGATACAAGATAGAAGACTTCCTCCCGTGTCCGGATGGGACTCTCCTTTGCGTGGATGGCAAGCTTGGCGTTCGGATATGAAGATCCCTTCCTTTGTAAACCGACTCTGTACAACCCTAGGCCCCTCCGGTGTCTATATAAATCGGAGGGTTTAGTCCGTAGAGGCAATCACAAACATACAGGCTAGACATCTAGGGTTTGGCCATTACGATCTCGTGGTAGATCAACTCTTGTAATCCTCATATTCATCAAGATCAATCAAGCAGGAAGTAGGGTATTACCTCCATCAAGAGGGCCCGAACCTGGGTAAACATCGTGTCCCCCGTCTCCTGTTACCATCGACCTTAGACGCACAGTTCGGGACCCCCTACACGAGATCCGCCGGTTTTGACACCGAGATTGGTGCTTTCATTGAGAGTTCTGCTGTGTCGTCATCAGAAGGTTCGATGGATCCATCAGTCATCTACAACAATACTGCCCTGGGGGAGGTTTTTCTCCCTAGCCAGATCTTCGTATTCGGTGGCTTCGCACTGCGGGCCAACTCGCTTGGCCATCTAGAGCAGATCGACAGCTACGCCCGAGGTCACGAGATTAGTTTTGGAAGTCTGGACTATGTCGCTGATATCCGAGGAGACTTGATCTTCCAAGGGGTCACGACCCCAACCTCCGCTCCGGCCTTAGATCCGGAGCGCATCGCCGGGTCCGAAGACGGGATTCCTGAGCCCGCCGGACTATCTACGGCCACTAAGCCCAGTACGGGAGAGCCGGAGGAAGTAGTGTTGCTGGCAACCATCACGAAGCCGGACCCTTCTCCGGACACTGGCTCCGAACCCTCGGAGTCAGCATCGTGTGAGCTCGGACAAGGAGTCTCCTTCCCGCCGTACTCCATGGACTCTCTTCTCTTTGGCCAAACCTCGCCTTTAGGCGAAGCTCTGGACTTGATGTGTTCCCTCGTCATTACAGAGGAGCAACGTCTGAACTAGGGCCAGCCCAGACTAGGGGCTTAGAGCGGGGAATTTTACGTCCCACCCACCACGCACTTCATAGCAACTGTCGAGGACTTAACTGACATGCACTACTAGGAAAAAGGCTACTAGCAGCGCGGGTAAAATGGCTACTAGCAGTGCGGGTACCCGCGCTACTAGTATCGCGCTACAACTAATAGTTAGTAGTAGCGTGGGTTAAACCCGCGCTACTACTAACTTTGCTAGTAGTAGCGTGTGCCACCCACGCTACTGCTATCACGTACACGCGCTACTACTAATGAAATAGTAGCAGCGTGGGTAAACAACCAACGCTATCCTATATACTAGTAGCGCTTAGTTTGCTCCCCACGCTACTACTAACTTATTAGGAATTAAAAAATCATTACACATCATTACAAATACAAGATTTATAATAAACCAGCATTACAACATATCCAGTAAGAGCATACATAATTGACATGGACACTGAAGCCAATAAATGAGCCAAAACCCCATCATTATGCATTGGTATTCACGATTGACCACTTCAAAGAACATGCAAGTATGTATGTCATTAACAATTGCAAACATAAGTTTTTTTACTACATTTGTTGTATCTACTGTCACACAGTTCCTCATTCTACCTATTCTCACTCCAATAATAAGAAAAATGAAAAGGAAAAATAGAGATAATCTACCGCAATTGCACTTAGGTGTCATGGATTCAGTCTGCCGCTTCAACATCTCATTATCCTGCAGCAATGGAAATTTGCCCCAAAATTACCTTTTGCAACTCTTCAAATCTCTTCATTGAGCAGACAGTGAGGTCTTGACCTACAAACAAAGATTGTCCCATAAGCATTGTGGACTTCAATCATGGGAGAATATAAGAGAGTACAAGGCATATACAGAAGCAAACAACATCTTCAGTTTAGCAGAAGGATCTTACTAGTTCATACTACTAAATTTACATAAACTGAGTCTTACTAGCTCAATCAGAATATATGATTTCTATAAAACTGTACTTTTGAATACTGTGAGGTGTTTGCCTAACCAACAACAATAGTTTCATAAACACTTATATTCCTGATACAGTGTTCTTTTAAGTTTTTTTAAAAAGAGGTCCAGACTAAGACTTATAACCTGAAAATTAACCAATATCATAGCTCTCAGAACACATGAATGCAGAGGACTAAGGAAAATAAATGATTTATGCTATACATCTCCATACACTTGCAAAGTTGCAATCATAAGAGTAATATTTGGCATGGCAAAGTTTGTGTCTCGTGATGGGATGGCAGACGCAATTGGCTAGAAGCACATAATAACTAACATTAGCATGAGCAAGGAGTAATCTATATGGGTACTGAACTACTGATACTATTTGTCAAGCTAAAATGCACAGAAGTCATTGTTTCTACTGGAGAGATCAAAAACATCTGACATCAAAGAAAAAAATGGCAAGCTTTCAAGGGAAATTCTCTTTTTTGATGTAACTGCTTGATTGACGATAAAATACGATTTATGATGCTGTTGTATGAACCGTTAGAGTTAAATGGGTCCTAAAGTGTATTGAGGAGTAATAACTATAATAATAAACATGTCCAGACCTCTTTTTTGGACTTAGGACTCCACATACTGCAGCCTATATGTTGTAAGCAGTTTGCGTCACTACTAAAACAGAACTGAGGTAGAGAGTTTGGCGATGATCAGATTAAGTTGAACCAACATTTCAAAATTCACATTAGCAAAGATTAAACAAAATCATACGACAGCCATATCAATTCCTGCTTAACACTTGGAACAAAAAGCATCAAGATAGAACTCAGGAATCAGTAAGTCAGTAAGTTTACCATTGATCATATTCGAAACATATCATATGCATCTTACATATTACAATGAAAGTGTACATTATGCAGATCAATGGCCTAAGTGGTATAACGATCTAGGACGGAATATGATTGAGCACTAGGAGCAAACACGCTGTAATTTTGAAGAACATGGCAGTGTTGAAGTCCCCAACGGACCATAATCCCAGACAGGAATAGCATTGCTCTTTCTTCAAATTACCATACACGGGGAAACAATGACAAGACTGGATTGTTTTAGAAAAAGGAAGAGGATGACTAAGTGGTTTTACTTCAGATCAACAACATGTCAAACAAACCACTCTACCCAGGGTACAACTATGAGGTAGGTTGCACCAAACTCTCATCGGAGTGAGGAATAAAAAACAAGAGAGAGAGAGAGAGAGAGAGAGAGGACCTTCTATCGTGTGGGCAGTAGCAGGGTCGGAGCAGCCACTCGCAGATAGAGAGGACTTGGTCACTAGTGGTGCCGAGAAAAGGTTATTGCAATGGCACTGGAAGCATTTTCCCTGCAGCAATGCTTTAATATGTAAGCAATCAAACATTTTTTTATCCATATGCAGAACCATTGCTACTGAAGGCAAATTGCCTGCTGTTTATTTGCAGAGGTTACCCCAGTCTGTCTGATATATGTAAGACAAGTGCATTTACTACTTTGTTGGATTTACACAAGAACAAATAAAGCATATCATGTTTTTTTTAGTGTATTCATGTATAAGTTGTACACTTGCACATCATGTTAAGTAGCAAGAGAGAGGGATCCAAGAATTTTGTGGGGAGGCATAATAGCATAACCGAAAGGGACTTGAATTTTCTAGATAGAGGCATATGAAGGCCAAAAGCATTTGCGAGATTCAGTTCAATATACTTAGAGAATCACTGATTTAGCTCTCGAACATCTAAAACAAGCTACTGGACATTGGGCAAGTAGTACTGATTCTCAAAATAAAATGACGCCAAGCGAGGACAAGTGGTATATGCGATATGGAAAGCTACCAGTCTACCACCACCATCCTAAACAATGAGCACACGAACACATCACTGACGGTCTGACGCCACATCTCAAACACTTGGTGCATTAGTCGAGTTACTGATGTAGGTAAGCTTCTTCATCTGCATCTCAAAAGCGGCTCTGCCTAGAATCCCCATGGGCGCGGACAGCTAAATTGGAACAGCAAAACCACATGCACTATAAATCAATTTGAGGAGTTGGAAAGTCGCGCGTGACAGGTAACCGAGACTTTAATCTCTGGGCTTTCTCGCGGAAACCGCCTCATTAGTTGGAATTAGGATGCCATGGCAAAATGAACTGAAAAAGGAAAAAAGGCAGCCACACTGACCTTGATGAACTCGGCGGGGACGCCGCGGACACGCTCGACGAGCATGTCGGCGCCCCCGAGCTTGCGCACCAGGTGCGCCACGCTGTCCATCCCCGCCTGCACACGACCTGCCAAATCGAATCCAAGGGGGTCAGGGGCTGCCTCCGGTGAAGAGAAAGAGAGGATAAGGGGGAACCTCACCTCCATGGCGTCGGTCTGCACTAGCAGCAGCAGGAGGAGGGTCGGAGGAGCAAGTAGCAGTACCTCCGGCGGGCCGTCTGCATCGGCGGCGGGCAAGAGGGAGCCCGCGCCACGCCCGAAGAAGGGGGGCCCTAGCTAGGGTTCTGGGCCGGCACAAGGGCACGGCGAGGAGGAGGATCTGCGCGTGGACGCCTGCTTGGCCAAGAACGCAGGACGCGGATCTCGGGCGTGAACACGGGACGCAGCGGGTGGGTCCCGGCGGCCTGAGCTAGGGCTTCGGGCACCAAGAGAGGCAGCGGCTCTGTCCATGGCAGTGGCTGCTGGTGAGGTGGGGCGCAGGCGGTGGGGATGGGGGAGAGGAGGTCGTCGGCGTCGGCGGTGGCGGCGGGGTTGGTTGGGGGCTACGTCGGGACTGGAGGATGATGAGAGGCGTCGGGGGAGAGGAAGGCAGAGGAGGGGTGAGAGGCTGAGGTGGGGCGTCAAGGAGATAACTTAGCAGTAGCGTTGGGTTTATACCCCACGCTAGTCCAACGCTACTACTATGGCATGTCGTGGGTGCACGGTGGAGACCATTTAGTAGTAGCGTGGGGTTTATAACCCACGCTACTACTATCAACTTAGTAGTAGCATGGGTTTATAACCCGCGCTACTACCATGGCTGGTCCCGAGGGGCACGGTGGAAATCACTTAGTAGTAGCGAGGGTTATAAACCCGCGCTACTACCATCAACTTAGTAGTAGCGGGGGGTATAAACCCACGCTACTAGTAAGTAGCAGTAGCGATGGGTATAAACCCATGCTACTAGTAAGCATATGTCTATAAGCTTTTCCCTAGTAGTGATGCTCGATTATGACTCCGAAGACATCGACGGTATGAACGACGATGCCGGAGAAGAGCAGGCTCAAAACCCGCCGTTTACCGGACGTTGGACGGCCACCTCTTCGTATGACGTGTACACAGTGGATACACCCAAAGAGGATAACGGCGATAATGAGAAGAATCCAGTCAAGGATAAAACTCCTGAGATACAACCAAAGTGCGATGTCAGCGGTGCTGCTCTAAATCACGAAGTGGAAGAGACAACAATACTTCGGACGATGCTGAAGACGAAGAAGAACCCGTCGAGCCGATCTCCGAACAGGACGATCGGGAAGATGGGCAAGTTAGCCCTGATGAACAGGCCGTAAACGAAGACTCGGAGGACAGCAATTATCTTCCACTCTCCGAGGATGAGGTGAGCCTCGGCAACAAAGACTTTATCGTGCCTGAGGAACCTCTCAAGAAGGAGCGCTTTAAGCACCGGCTAATAGCCACTACAAGGAGCCTGAAAAAGAAGCAGCAGCAGCTTCAAGCTGATCAAGATCTACACAACGACAGGTGGACTAATGTCCCGGCAGCCGAGGAATACGACCTCGAGCGCCCAACCAAAAGTTACCCGAAGCGTAAACTTCTACCTCAATTCGACGAGGAGGCACTGGACCCCGTACCATCAGCGCGTAACGCGGCTGACTGACCACCACGTGGCCGGGACAAAACGACAACTCAAGCCGAACACTAGCCCATACCACCTCGCCGTAAAGGTAGAGACACAACAGCTCAGGGATATACATATGACCTGCGGCAGGACCTGGAAAATAGAGCAGGTCAGACCAGATCGATCTATGGATCGTGGGGGCGTGCCCCGACGCGCGTCGACGGCTATCTAGCCGGACGTGACAAGCATAACCACGTCCGTGCCAAAAACCACAGACAGACTCCATCTGAGCTACGTCGCGACTTGGCCCGATATAGAGGCGCTGCACACCCCCTCTGCTTCACTGATGAAGTAATGGAGCACGAATTCCCAGAAGGGTTTAACCTCGTGAATATCGAATCATATGATGGAACAACAGATCCCGCGGTATGGATTGAGGACTTTCTTCTCCATATTCATATGACCCACGGTGATGACCTTCATGCCATCAAATACCTCCCGCTAAAACTCAAGGGACCAGCTCGGCACTGGTTAAATAGCCCGCCAGAAAACTCTATTGGCAGCTGGGAGGACATGGAAGACGCCTTCCACGACAACTTCCAAGGTACATACGTCCGACCTCCTGACGCCGATGACCTAAGTCACATAGTTCAACAGCCCCAAGAGTCAGCCAGAAAGTTCTGGACTAGGTTCCTAACTAAAAAGAACCAGATCGTCGACTGTCCGGACGCCGAAGCCCTAGCGGCCTTTAAGCATAGCATCCCCGACGAATGGCTCGGCCGACACCTCGGCCAAGAAAATCCGAAGTCCATGGCAGCCCTCACGGCACTTATGACCCGCTTTTGCGCGGGCGAAGATAGCTCACTACCCCGTAGCAATAATAATGCAAGCGAACCTGGCACCTCTGAAGCCGGAAATAGCAACGGTAAGCCCCGACGCAACAAGCACAAGCGTCGAAGCAACGGTGACAATACCGATGACATGGCGGTCAACGCTGGATTTAGTGGCTCCAAGTCCGGCCAGCGGAAGAAGCCATTTAAAAGAAACAATCCGGGCTCATCCACCTTGGACCACATACTCGATCGTCCATGCCAGATCCACGGCACCCCCGATAAACCAGCCAATCATACCAACAGAAGCTATTGGGTCTTTAAACAAGCCGGTAAGTTAAATACTAAGAACAAGGAGAAGGGGTCGCAAAGTGAGGACGACGACGAGGAGCCCCGTCCGCCGAACACAGGGGGACAGAAGAAGTCCCCCCCCCCGCAAGTTAAAACGGTGAGCATGATATACGTTACCCATATTCCCAAAAGGGAGCGCAAACGCGCACTCAGTGACGTCTACGCGATAGAGCTAGTCGCCCAAAATTCAACCCATGGTTGTCTTTCCTGATCACCTTCGATCGCAGGGACCATCCGACTAGTATTTGTCATGGTGGTTCAGCCGCACTGGTCCTCGACCCAATCATTGATGGATTCCACCTCACGCGAGTCCTCATGGACGGTGGCAGCAGCCTCAACCTGCTCTATCAGGATACAGTCCGCAAGATGGGCATCGATCCATCAAGGATCAAGCCCACAAAAACTACCTTTAAAGGAGTAATACCAGGTGTAGAGACCCGCTGCACGGGCTCAATCACATTGGAAGTCATCTTCGGATCCCCAGATAACTTCCAAAGCGAAGACTTGATCTTCGATATCGTCCCCTTCCGCAGTGTCTATCACGCACTGCCCGGACGAACTGCATTTGCTTGATTCAATGCGGTGCCACACTATGCTTATCTCAAACTCAAGATGCTCGGACCACGCGGTGTCATAACAGTCAATGGAAACACGAAACGCTCCCTCCGTACTGAGGAGCACACCGCGGCCCTGGAAGCGGAAGTACAGAGCGGCCTTATCAAACAGAATTTTAATTCAGCGGCCAAGCTCCCGGACACTATCAAATGAGTCTGGACTACTCCGCAGCTTGACAGTCCAGCTCATCAGGAGTTCGACTAGCAATTCGGCCTCCATCTCAGTCCCGACCAAATGGCGGGGTACATACTGCGCGTACATAACTACGCACTCAAAATACCCTGGGCATAGACGGAGGCGTAACTCGATTGTGGTCCATCATACGGCTCGACCTTCCCTGGGCACACATACTTTTCCTTTTCTTTTTATCCTTTTTTGTTTTCTTTTCCACACGCCCCTCATGACGGTCTGATCATCGATCCTTTCGAAGGATGGATATACCAAGGCGGCAAGCAGCATAGACGTGTGGGGGAATCTCTAGGTGGTCTTTTTGACGATCACTCTACATGTTTTCAGGACCCGCACGCAGCTCCCCCTTAGTCTCGGCATGTTAAATAGCCATATTGGTTATCGCACTATTTGTACAAATATGCTTTGACGTATTAATCAAATTATAATGGAAACAGTTTGCGGCCCAACTTATGTGGCACTGGCTTACTACTTCATTTTATTTCGCTATCCTTATCGATTGCACCTGTACACTTTGGTACGCTTTAATTTCCCAGGGGCTTCATTGCGCTCCATACTACGGCAACAAAGTCCGAACACTTTTTACAGTATAGTTGGGCACCCCGAATTTAGCATTATATGCATCGGCTCCGAATCATGTCTTTGGTCAATAGTTGGGTTGCCCGGCTCCTGTGCTTACTACCTTACGTTCCGTCCTATCGTCTAGGGTAGTAAAGGGAGAACTACTGCGATTGTGTTTCTAGTTTATCTGGGTAAACACCTCAGTAGAGAAAGCCAAAAACTGACTGTCATGATGCGACGAGAGCTGGTCAGCTATTCGGGGGTTAAAATCTCTTGCAATTTTTTCCCGCATTATGCGACGGATCGGCCTCCACCCGATCAGGTGTCTACAACACCCTAGTTCGGATTAACAAATACTAACTAGGGCTGCGCCTACATTTCTATTGTCAAACTCCTATGGCTAAGTGAGGGTGATAAAGCCACATAGTCCGATTGCCTGGTTCGCTGCGCTACACACCTCCTTCAAGGACCAAACTCTTGGATCAAGAGTGTTTAGGTTTGAACCCAAACACCCCCGTACTATCTACGTGGGGGCTGAAGCCGATGACTGGCCAACTCTCAGATTTAATAAAACGGCCGCACAGGAGATAAAATTTGAAAACAAACAACAAGCATTATATTACATATTGGCTTTGTTTCATAATATAGGACGGGATAACATGAATGTCTTCATTCAAAGATAATGTCTTTTGCACATGGCCCTCTACAATGCGGGATCCCTTGAGGACATCATCAAACTCGGGCGTGTGGTGCTCCTTGCCCCCGGGCGGTCCCTCAGTCGCGAGCTTTACGGCGTCCATCTTCGCCCACTGCACCTTGACACGGGCGAAGGCCATCCGCACACCTTCGATGCAGACCGACCGCTTGATGGCATCAAGCCGAGGGCAGGCATTGACCAGCCGCTTCACGAGCCCGAAGTAGCTGCTGGGTATGGCTTTAGCAGGCCACAGACGGATTATCAAATACTTCATGGCCGATTCGGCCACCCTATGCAGTTCGGTCAGCTATTTCAGCTGATTGCTAAAGGGCACCGGATGCTCTAGCGCAAGGTATTGCGACCAGAACAGCTTCTCCGTTGAGCTCCCCTCTTCAGCTCGGAAGAACTCCGCAGCATCAGCAACACTGCGCGGCAGATCCGCAAACGCTCCTGGAGAACTCCAAATCCGGGTCAGTAGGAGGTACCTTTTCTTCCCAAATTTGCTCTGCATAATAAAGGCCGTCCCGCCGCGATTTTCCGGGCCTCTTGGATTTCCCGGAGGGCACCCTGGGCTTTATCACGGGCTTCTTGTGAGCTTTGGCGGGCCTTAGCAAGTTCGGACTCTTGATCCGCATTCTTGCGCTCCAAGGACTCGCATTTCTTCACAGCGTCCTGGAGCTCCTGCTGGACCTCCCCGACCCTGGCCTCGTGTTTTTCGCGGGTGGCTTGTTCCTTTGCCGCTCTCTTCTGGGCCCTGGCCAGCGCGTTCTTGAGGGTCTCAACCTCGATCGCGGCTTCTACGAAGTATCATGCTAACATGATCAACACAAACAATTCATATCTTTCTAGATCTGAATAGGCCATTGCATACCTTTCTTGTCCTCTAGCTGTTCTTTCACACGGCCGAGCTCTTCCTCAGCCCGCTCCAGATTCTGCTTCAGTTTAGATACTTCAGCAGAATGGGAGGTCGCAGCTAGCATCGACGCCTGCTTATTCACATAGACATGTATGGTTAGTCTCCTGCGAAAATTATTTGATCCTCTGTCCGGCTTTTCTTTTCGAACACCGGACAGAGTCTCAGGGGCTACTGTCTATACTATGACATTCTTTTTGCATAATTACGCCGCATACCTCAAAGCCTGTTAGAAGGCTGGTGTAGGCTTCGGTCAGTCCGCTCTTAGCAGACTGAACCCTTTCAACCACCGTACCCATGAGGATACGGTGTTCCTCAACAATGGAAGCACCTTGAAGCGCTTCTAGTAGAGTATCTGGTGCCTCTGGATGGACAGAGGTCACCGGAGGAATAGGTGCAGCTCCTTCTTTCAAAGGAGGCTACTCACCTGTTCCCGGAGCCGTAGGGGCTTCTGGAATAGTATTCGGCTGGGGGCCGAATTGGGTATGGCCCCCATTGCCAGTTTCTATGGGGATCTGCTCCCCCATGTGTCCGGCAGCTGAGGCATCACTCTCTGGCGCCACCTGGACGGCCTCCTGTACCTCTCCCTGGCCTAGGAGGGTCCTTCGGGACAACACCTCGGCATCATCCGTGGCCTTGGGGGAGGAGGCAGGATCCAGCGAATTCCCCGAAGATGAGGATCGCTGGAGGTGGGAACAAGCCGGACTGCAGTGCATGATTCAACTTGTTAAAACCATAAAGTAAAGGAGCTGGATATATGTGTGGGTCAATGCCTTTGAGTACTTATGATTCGGCCAGGGGCTTCTCCCTGGGGCGCCACTCGGAGCTGCTATCAGTGTCCAATGCGGAGTTGTCCGCGAGGGAGACCTTCCCCTTCTTGGACGCTTCTGACTCCAGATCCGGGGAGGCCGCCCTTTTCTTCCTTCCCCCCTTGGGGGGAGAATTGCTTTCCTCCTCCTCCTCCTCGCTCTCGACGAGGGAGGAGTGGGTTTCAGCGTCTTCGGATGTTGCATCCGAAGTGCCTTTATCACGGAGGCCGCTTCTTGCCTCCTGGCCCTTCTTCTTGGCCTTCTTCTCCAGCGCCTGATATGGCGCCGGAACCAGCATCTTCGTCAGAAGAGGGATAGCTGGGTTTTCGGGCAGTAGAGCCAAACACTAAATCCGCTCCACCTTCTTAATCTAGCCCTGAAAGGACAAATAGAGAAGCTTAAACATCTTCCTTGAATGTACAGGTGAAGGATACACCTCGAAATACGCAAAACTTACCGAACTGGCGGGATGGGTCAAGTTGTACCCTTGGTCCTCGGTCGCCTTCGGCCACGTCTCATTGGCCTTAAAAAGCACCTTCCATATGCCTTCATGTGTAGCACCGAAGAATTGTTGCAATCTAACACCCCGCATGTAACTTGCCATATTTGTAACTCCGACTCTTCCCATTTTCGGCTATGTGATATGATATTCCCTTCGTTGTCGGGTTTTGTCTTTCGTTCTTGCATTTTGTTCATGTCATGCATTTCATATCATGTCATCATGTGCATTGCATTTGCATACGTGTTCGTCTCTTGCATCCGAGCTTTTCCCCGTTGTCCATTTTGCAATCCGGCGCTCCTATATCCTCCATGCACCCCTCTTGTTTTCTTTCGTGCGTGGGTGTCAAACATTCTCGGAATGGACCGAGGCTTGTCAAGTGGCCTTAGTATACCACCCGGAGACCACCGGTCAAGTTTCGTTCAATTTGGAGGTCGTTTGGTACTCCAACGGTTAACCGGGCATCCGCAAAGGCCATCTGTGTGTTGCAGCAAAACCCCCTCTAAAACCAGCCCAAAACCCACCTAACTCTCTTCCATGCTCTAGGTCGTTCGATCACGATCGTGTGGGCGAAAACCACACCTCATTTGCAGCCTCCTAGCTCCCTCTACCTATTTATATGTGAGCCCTCCCGAAAACGAAACGCAGACGAACCCTAGCCCCGTTCCCTCTCCACGGCCGGACGCGTCCAGCGCCGCCAGACGAAAACCCGCCGCCACCCGCAGCCAATAAGGGCGCGCCACGTCACCCCGGGCGCTCTCTCTCTCCTCCTCGCGCCGCCGGCCCGCCGGGCCCAGGCGGGGCCCGCCCGGCCCGTACCGCCGCCGCCTGCCTCCCGCGCCGGTTGCCCCGCCGCGTCGCTTCCCCGCCGGCCTCGCCGCTCCGCCGCGCCGGAGCCCGCGCGCCGGCGAGCCCGTCGCCGCCCCGAGCCCGGCGTCCCCTCCGGCTTCTCCTCCTCCCTCCGGCCTACTGCCTACGGTCGCCGCCGCCGCCTCCTTCCCCTCCCTCTCCGACGGCCGGCGAGCCCCTCAAGCAGGCCCCGATCTGGATCCGTTCGAGTTACTGTAGCAAGGTTGACCCCGAGCCCCCTCAAACTTTCTATGTTTTTTGCATTCTTCATATTATATGCCCCTGTTCCTCATTGCATAACTCACTGTGCATAGCTCCGTTTCGCGAGTGTAATATGTCCAATTGTTCGTCTCGTGATGCTCTACATTTTGTTCAATTGCAACATGTTCATTAGAGGTCATCTTTATGCCCAAATCAATATTGCAAGAGGGCTAGTTGCTGTTATCTGCTGGTTCTTATCAGAACTTGGAGATTTGTCATTTTTGTATCTTTTAATCTGTGCATCTTATGGGCATGAGCTCTACATGTGTTTTGTTGTATGCCATGCCATCTTTCCAGGGGTGTATGCCATGTATTTTTGTGATCTCTGTGGTGACTAGCACAAGCATGCAAAATAGGCCCCGTAATGTTTCTGATTTCAGGGACTCGGTAGTTTCTCCAAGTCCTTGTCTGCTGTTATTTTGTTGCCATATAAACTTGATTCTACAGAGAGATCCATGCCTATTTTGGAGATGTTCAGTAAGGATGTTTTGTAGCTATAGTTGTAATTGATCCATTCCTGCCCTTGTTTGCAATTATGGAGTACCATAGCATGACTCAATCTTGCTCTACTTTTGCTATAAAATATTTCTGGCAGATTCTTAACATGATATGCAATTTTGCCAAGCTTATTGTAGTTGATCCATACATGCTATGCTCTTGTTCTTGCCATGGATAGCTTCATAAACATGCCATATTACTGTAGGTATACTTGTTTTGTCTTGAATTTCTCTGTAGTGAGTGCATCAAGCTCACCAACATGCCTACATATTATTGTTTCTGCCATGCTCTGTTTTCTGCTGTCTGAAACCTGATAACGGAACTCGCTATGTTCACATGCTTGCCATCATATATTCTGGTCCTTTTTGGCTTATGGTCAGTAAGGGTCTTTTGTCATATGCATTTAGTAGAACACTTCCATGCCTTGTTTTGCTATGTTAAGTTCCTGTAGCATGTAGATTTCGTGCTCTAAACATTGCTACCTGATGCTGTTTTCTGCATGTCCAGCAATTTCACCAAGTCTGTGAACCTGTTATCTTTTACACTTTTGCCATGCTTGTTTGAGCTTGTTATGTTGTGAACTAGCCGTAGCTCAGTGTTCATCTTTTGACAAGCATCTCCTGTAGATTACTGTCATATGCTTTGTTGCTATGTTGGGGTGCTATAGCATTGTTACTTGTTGCCTTTTAAGTGCTATCATGCTGTTAATCGCAGATTCGTGTCATTCTTGTTTTGCTTGCCATTTGCAAACCGTACATCCGTTGCCGGTGATCTTTATATCGATTTCGACCAAAATCATCCCATATTTCCAGTGGAATGCTTGGTTTGCCATGTTACTGCCTTGTTCATCATTTTCCTTCCGGAGCACGCATATGCATCGCATATCATATCTTGCATATCTTACATGTTTTGCATCATGTTGCTTGTGCATTTCTTGTGGTTGATTGTGGTTCCGTTTGTTTGTGTTCTTGTCTTGGGTAGAGCCGGGAGACGAGTTCGTGAACGAGGAACTTGTTGAGTATGCTTACGAGGATCAAGCTTTCGACAACTCTGAGAACCTTGCAGGCAAGATGACCACCCCTCGAAATCACTTCTATCTTTGCTTTGCTAGTTGTTCGCTCTATTGCCATGATGAGCTACCTATCACTTGCTATATCATGTCTCCCATTTTTCCATGTCAGCCCCTAACCATCCTTTCCTAGCAAACCGTTGTTTGGCTAAGTTACCGCTTTTGCTCAGCCCTTCTTATAGCGTTGCTAGTTGCAGGTGAAGTTGAAGTTTGTTCCATGTTGGAACATGGATATGTTGGGATATCACAATATCTCTTATTTAATTAATGCATCTATATATTTTGGTAAAGGGTGGAAGGCTCGGCCTTATGCCTGGTGTTTTGTTCCACTCTTGCCGCCCTAGTTACTGATATACCGGGATTATGTTCCTTGAGTTTGCGTTCCTTACGCGGTCGGGTGATTTATGGGACCCCCTTGACAGTTCACCTTGAATAAAACTCCTCTAGCAAGGCCCAACCTTGGTTTTACCATTTGCCACCTAAGCCTTTTCCCCCGGGTTTTCGCGAGCCCGAGGGTCATCTTATTTTAACCCCCCCGGGCCAGTGCTCCTTCGAGTGTTGGTCCAAACTGAGTAGACTGCGGGGCCCCCTCCTGGAAACTCGAGGTCTGGTTTTACTCGTAGGATGTCTCATCCGGTGTGCCCTGAGAACGAGATATGTGCAGCTCCTATCGGGATTTGTCGGCGCATCGGGCAGCTTTGCTGGTCTTGTTTTACCATTGTCGAAATGTCTTGTAAACCGGGATTCCGAGACTGATCAGGTCTTTCCGGGAGAAGGTTTATCCTTCATTGACCGTGAGAGCTTATGATGGGCTAAGTTGGGACACCCCTGCAGGGTATTATCTTTCGAAAGCCGTGCCCGCGGTTATGAGGCAGATGGGAATTTGTTAATGTCCGGTTGTAGAGAACTTGTCACTTAACCCAATTAAAATGCATCAACTGTGTGCGTAGCCGTTATGGCCTCTTCTCGGCGGAGTCCGAGAAGTGAACACGGTCTGAGTTATGTATGACGTAAGTAGGAGTTTAGGATCACTTCTTGGTCATTGCTAGTTGACGAACGCTCCGTTGCTTCTCTTCTCGCTCTCTCTTGCGTATGTTAGCCACCATATATGCTTATTGCCGCTGCAGCTCCACCTCACTACACCATCCTTTTCCTATAAGCTTAAATAGTCTTGATCTCGCGGGTGTGAGATTGCTGAGTCCTCGTGACTCACAGATTCTACCAAAACAGTTGCAGGTGTCGACGATGCCAGTGCAGATGATGGGGTCGATCTCAAGTGGGAGTTCGACGAGGAGCGTGGTCGTTACTATGTGTCTTTTCCTGATGATCAGTAGTGGAGCCCGGTTGGGACGATCGGGGACCTAGCATTTGGGGTTATCTTATTTTCATCTGGATTTTGGCCGTAGTCGGTCTATATGTTTGTATTTTGGATGATGTATGAATTATATTTATGTATTGTGTGAAGTGGCGATTGTAAGCCAACTCCTTATCCCATTCTTGTTCATTACATGGGATTGTGTGAAGATGACCCTTCTTGTGACAAAACCACTATGCGATTATGCCTCTAAGTCGTGCCTCGGCACGTGGGAGATATAGCCGCATCGTGGGCGTTACATGCAAGGTTTGGTGCTTGGCCGGATCGAACTCCCACAAATTGCATGTCCGGCTTTGGCAAGGAAGGATCCGGCGAAAAAGCATCACCTGGATCACATTGACAAGCTTGATGTTCTTGTCCACCATGCTCCTGATGCGCGTCTGCAGCACGGACACCTTGTCCGATGACGCCCAGTCCAGGCCCTTTTCTAGCCAGGAAGTAAGGCGCATCGGGGCCCTGGACTTGAATTCGGGAGCCGCGGCCCAGGTGGTGTCGCGGGGCTCTGTGACGTAGAACCACTGCTTCTGCCACCCTTTGAAAGTCTCCACAAAGGTGCCTTTGGGAAACGTGATGTTGGACATTATGCTGACCATAGCACCTCCACACTCTGCGTGTTGGCGATCCACCACCTTCGGTTTCACATTAAAGGTCTTCGGCCACAATCCGAAGTGGGGTGGGATGCGGAGGAAGGCCTCGCACATGACAATAAATGCCGATATGTTGAGGAAGGAGTTTGGGGCCAGATCATGGAAATCTAGACCGTAGTAGAACATGAGTCCGTGGACAAATGGGTGGAGAGGAAATCCCAACCCGCGGACAAAGTGGGGAATGAACACCACCCTCTCATGGGGCTTCAGGGTGGGGATGATCTGCCCCTTGGTCGGAAGCCGGTGGGCAATTTCCTGGGCCAAGTACCCCGCCTCCCGGAGCTTCGTGATGTCCATCTCCGTGACGGAGGAGGCCATCCACTTGCCCTACACTCCGGATCCGGACATGGCTGGAGTGCTTTCTTGAGGCGGAAAGGATGGAAGCTTGGGCGCTGGAGCTCGAGAATGGGTGGGCAGAGAGAAAGAAGGCATGGGTGAAAGGGTGAATCCTTATCTCTTTATAAAGGTAGCAAATATCAAACGCCTCTCCATTCTCCTTAAAACTCGCCTATTCCCCAAGGGCCGTGCAGGCGGCGTGGTTGGATTACCCACGCCTGTATTGATGAGAATCCCGCAATAAGGGGACACGATCTCTGCTTCGAGAAGACGTGCCAATGAGAACCGCGTCTCAAAACGTGGAGCGGGAGGCTAAAAATGGTTCGAAATAATGACCGAGAAGGAACGTAATGTCTCTCTACAAAAGTTGTCAGTAGATGGGACTCGTGAAATATTATACTCTCTGCGGTTGTGTGTGGTACTTGTTTTGCGGAACCGGACACGTTTTCTGTGTTCGAGGACTGCTTTGGAGTATTCGGAGGAGGAACCCGCCTTGCAATGCCAAAGACAATCTGCACGCCGGACACATTGTCATTGAAGCCTGGTTCAGGGGCTACTGAGGGAGTCCTGGATTAAGGGGTCCTCGGACGTCCGGCCTGTGTGATGTGGGCCGGACTGATGGGCCATGAAGATACAAGATAGAAGACTTCCTCCCATGTCCGGATGGGACTCCCCTTTGTGTGCATGGCAAGCTTGGCGTTCGTATATGAAGATTCCTTCCTCTGCAAACCGACTCCGTACAACCCTAGGCCCCTCCTGTGTCTATATAAACCAGAGGGTTTAGTCCGTAGAGGCAATCACAAACATACAGGCTAGACATCTAGGGTTTAGCCATTATGATCTCATGGTAGATCAACTCTTGTAGTCCTCATATTCATCAAGATCAATCAAGCAGGAAGTAGGGTATTACCTCCATCAAGAGGGCCCGAACCTAGGTAAACATCGTGTCCCCCGTCTCCTGTTACCATCGACCTTAGACGCATAGTTCAGGACCCCCTACCCGAGATCCGCCGGTTTTGACACCGACAGTGGGTCATCAAGAACATTCTCTATCCTAGACAAGTTGTCTGCAATGGGGTTCTCAACTCCCTTTCTATCTATAATATGCAAATCAAATTCTTGTAGCAAGAGAACCCATCTAATAAGTCTAGGTTTAGCATCTTTATTTTCCATAAGGTACTTAATAGCAGCATGATCAGTGTGAAAGTTACTTTAGAATCAACAACGTAAGGTCTGAACTTATCACAAGAAAATACAACAGCTAAAAATTCTTTTTCTGTAGTAGCATAATTTCTCTGGGCACTATCTAGCGTTTTACTAGCATATTGGATAACATTTAATTTCTTATCAACTCTTTGTCCTAGAACAGCACCTACAGCATACTCACTAGCATCACACATAATTTCAAAGGGTGAATTCCAATCAGGTGGCTGAATAATAGGTGCGGAAATCAAGGCTTTCTTAAGTATTTCAAATGCTTCTACACAATCATCATCAAAGATAAAAGGAACATCTTTTTGTAAGAGGTTAGTTAGAGGCCTAGAAATTTTTTAGAAGTCTTTAATGAACCTCCTATAAAAACCGGCATGACCAAGGAAACTTCTTATACCTTTAATGTCCTTAGGACACGACATCTTTTCAATAGCATCAAATTTAGCTTTATCAACTTCAATACCTCTTTCAGAAATTTTATGCCCCAAGACAATACCTTCATTAACCATAAATTGGCACTTCTCCCAATTCAAGACAATATTAGTTTCTCCACATCTCTCCAAAACTCGATCAAGGTTGCTTAAGCAATCATCAAAAGAAGTTCCATACACGGAGAAATCATCAATGAAAACCTCAACAATCTTTTTACAAAAGTCAGACAATATAGCAGTCATACATCTTTGAAAGGTAGCAGGTGCATTACATAAACCAAAAGGCATACGTCTATAAGAAAAGGTCCCGAAAGGGCAAGTAAAAGTGGTATTTTCCTGATCCTCTTTTGACACAGGTATTTGAGAGAAACCAGAATAACCATCTAGAAAGCAAAAATGTGTATGTTTGGATAATCTTTCTAGCATTTGATCAATAAAAGGTAAAGGGTAATGATCTTTTCTAGTAGCTGTATTCAATTTGCGGAAATCAATTACCATTCTATAACCTGAAACAACTCTTTGTGGGATCAATTCATCTTTATCATTAGGAACAACAGTAATACCTCCCCTCTTAGGGACATAATGGACAGGACTTACCCACTTACTATCAGCAACGGGATAAATTATACCTGCCTCTAGAAGCTTTAGTATTTCATTTCTTACCACTTCTTTCATCTTAGGATTTAGCCGTCGTTGGTGATCAATAACCGGTTTAGCATCTTTCTCCAATTTTATTTTGTGCTGGCATAGAGTGGGACTAATGCCCCGAAGATCATCAAGAGTATATCCAATAGCAGCACGGTGCTTCTTCAGAGTTTTCAATAATTTCTCTTCTTCCTGCTCTGAAAGGTTAGCACTAATAATAACAGGATATATCTTCTTTTCATCAAGATAAGCATATTTAAGAGTATCAGGTAATGGCTTAAGCTCAAACACGGGATCACCCTTGGGTGGAGGAGGATCCCCTAGAATTTCAACAGGCAAGTTGTGTTTCAAAATAGGTCCCTGTTTAAAGAATACTTCATCTATTTCCCTTCTTTCATTCATAAACATATCATTTTCATGGTCTAACAAATATTGCTCTAAAGGATCATTAGGAGGCACGGCAATAGAAGCAAGACCAATAATTTCATCTTTACTAGGCAATTCTTTATCATGAGGTTGTCTACGAAATTTAGTAAAATTAAAATCATGAGACATATCTCCTAAACCAACAGTAACAATATCCTTTTCGCAGTCTATCCTAGCATTAACAGTATTCAAGAAGGGTCTACCAAATATAATGGGACACAAGTTATCTTGTGGCGAAGCAAGAACAAGAAAATCTGTAGGATATTTAATTTTCCCACACAAGACTTCAACATCTCTAACAATCCCAACCGGTGAGATAGTATCTCTACTGGCAAGCTTAATAGTAACATCAATATATTCTATCTCAGCAGGTGCAATATCATGCATAATTTCTTTATATAAGGTATAAGGTATTGCACTGACACTAGCACCCATATCACATAAGCCATGATAACAGTGATCTCCTATTTTAACAGAAACAATGGGCATGCCAACAACAGGTCTATGTTTATCTTTAGTATCGGGTTTAGCAATTCTAGCAGCTTCATCACAGAAGTAAATAACATGCCCATCAATATTATCAACCAAGAGATCTTTAACCATAGCAATACTAGGTTCAACTTTAATTTGCTCAGAGGGTTTGGGTGTTCTAATATTACTTTTGTTTACCACAGTTGAAGTTTTAGCATGATCCTTTATTCTAACAGGGAAAGGTGGTTTCTCAATATAAGCGATAGGAACAATAGGATCAACAAGTGATAGTATTTTCTTCAACTTTAATAGGTTCAACGAATTTAACTTCAATGGTAGGATGATATTTAAACCATCTCCTTAGGAAGATCAACATGAGTAGCAAATGATTCACAAAAAGAAGCTACTATCTCAGAGTCAAGTCCATATTTAGTGCTAAATTCACGGAAAACATCGGTATCCATAAAAGATTTAACACAATCAAACTTAGGTGTTATACCTGACTCCTTACCATCGTCGAGTTCCCAAACTTCAGAGTTGCATTTAATTCTTTCCAATAAATCCCATCTGAATTCAATAGTCTTCATCATAAAAGAACCAGTACAAGAAGTATCGAGCATGGAGCGATTATTGAGAGAAAGCCGACCATAAAAATTTTGAATAATAATTTCTCTTGAGAGCTCATGATTGGGGCATGAATATAACATTGACTTAAGCCTTCCCCAAGCTTAAGCGATACTTTCTCCTTCGCGAGGCCAAAAATTATATATATAATTACAATCACGATGAACCAGATGCATAGGATAAAACTTCTGATGAAATTCCAATTTCAATCGGTTGTAGTTCCATGATGCAATATCATCACATAGCCTAAACCATGTCAATGCCTTTCCCTTCAACGATAAAGGGAAGACCTTCTTTTTCATAACATCCTCGGGCATACCTGCAAGCTTAAATAATCCACAAACTTCTTCCACATAGATTAGGTGCATATCGGGATGTAATGTTCCATCTCCTGTAAAAGGATTAGCTAGCAGTTTCTCTATCATACTCGAAAGAATTTCAAAGTAAACATTTTCAGTAGGTTCAGTAGGTTGAGGAGCAACTCTTTGCTCTACTGGTCGGGGTGAAGATACCCCGAACAAGCCCCTCAAAGGATTATTTTCCATAGTAACAAGTGACAGTAAATTTCAACACACTATATAAATTTTTCCTTACCAAATTCCACCTACCAAAGGCGCTTCACTCCCCGGCGACGGCGCCAGAAAAGCGTCTTGATGGCCCACAAATATAGGGGATCTATCATGGTCCTTTTGATAAGTATGAGTGTCGAACCCAACGAGGAGCATAAGGAAATGACAAGCAGTATTCAGTAAGGTATTCTCTGCAAGCACTGAAATTATCGGTAACAGATAGTTTTATGATAAGGTAATTCGTAACGGGTAACAAGTAACAAAAGTAAACAAGGTGTAGCAAGCTGGCCCAATCCTTTTTGTAGCAAAGGACAAGCCTAGACAAACTCTTATATAAAGGAAAGCGCTCCCGAGGACACATGGGAATTATCGTCAAGCTAGTTTTCATCATGCTCATATGATTCGCATTCGTTACTTTGATAATTTGATATGTGGGTGGACCGGTGCTTGGGTACTGCCCTTCCTTGGACAAGCATCCCACTTATGATTAACCCCTCTCGCAAGCTTCCGCAACTATGAAAGAAGAATTAAGGTAAACCTCACCATAGCATGAAACATGTGGATCCAAATTAGCCCCTTACGAAGCAACGCATAAACTAGGGTTTAAGATTTTGTCACTCTAGCAACCCATCATCTACGTATTACTTCCCAATGCCTTCCTCTAGGCCCAAACAATGGTGAAGAGTCATGTAGTCTACGTTCACATAACACCACTAGAGGAAAGACAACATACATCTCATCAAAATATCGAACGAATACCGAATTCACATGACTACTTATAGCAAGACTTCTCCCATGTCCTCAGGAAAAAACGTAACTACTCACAAATCATATTCATGTTCATAATCAGAGGGGTATTAATATGCATAAAGGATCTGAACATATGATCTTCCACCGATTAAACCAACTAGCATCAACTACAAGGAGTAATCAACACTACTAGCAACCCATAGGTACCAATCTGAGGTTTTGAGACAAAGATCGGATACAAGAGATGAACTAGGGTTTGAGAGGAGATGGTGATGGTGAAGATGTTCATGAAGATTGACCCCCTCCCGATGAGAGGATCGATGGTGATGATTTCCCCCTCCCGGAGGGATGTTTCCCCGGCAGAACAGCTCCGCCGGAGCCCTAGATTGGTTCGCCAGGTTCCGCCTCGTGGCGGCGGAGCTTCATCCCGAAAGCTTCCTTCTGATTTTTTCCAGGGCCAAAGACTTCATATAAAAAAATATGGGTACCGGAGGCCTGCCAGGGAGCCCACGAGGCAGGGGGCGCGCCCTCCACTCTCGTCCGACAGGATGGATACACCAAGATGGCAAGAAGCACTGGCGTACAAGGGAATTTCTAGGTGGTCTCTTTAACGATCACTCTACCTATTTTCAGGACCCGCATGCAGCTCTCCCTTGCTTGTGGCATGTTAAATAGCCCGGTTGCTTATTGCACCACTTGTACAAATACGCTTTGACGTATTAATTAAGCTATAATGGAAACAATTTGTGGCCCAACTTTTGCGGCACTAGCTTACTACCCCCTTTTCCGTTTTTTTTTGATAATCTTCTCAAGCTGCACCCGTACACTTTGGTATGCTTTAATCTGCCAGGGGCTTCATTGCGACCCGTAATACGGCAACAAAGTCCGAACACTTTTTACAATATAGTTCGGGACCCCGAATTTAGCACTATATGCATTGGCTCTGAATCATGTCTTTGGTCAATAGTTGGGTTGCCCGGCTCCTGTTCTTACTACCTTACGTTCCGCTATATCGGCTAGGGTAGTAAAGGGAGAACTACTGCGATTGTGTCCTGGTTTATCCGGATGAGCACCTCAGTAGAGAAAGCCAAAAACTGACTGTCATGATGCGGCGAGAGCCGGTCAGCTCTTCGGAGGTTTCAAATCTTTAGCAATTATTTCCGAATTATGAGATGAATCGGCTCTTACCCGATCAGGTGTTTACAGTACCCTAGTTCGGATACTAGGGGATGCGCCTAAATTTTCATTGTCAAACTCCTATGGCTAAGTGAGGGTGATAAAGCCACATAGTCCGATTGCCTGGTTCGTTGCGCTAAACACCTCCTTCAAGGACCAAACAATTGGATCAAGAGTGTTTAGATTCCATCCCAAACACCCCCGTACTACCTACGTGGGGGCTGAAGCCGACGACTGGCCAACTCTCAAAATTTCATAAACTCGGCCGCACAGGAGGTAAAATATTAAACAAGCATTATATTACATAGCCGAACTTGTTTCATAATACAGAGCGAGACAATATGAATGTATTCATTCAAAGATTACATCTTTCGTACAATGCTCCGCCACAATGTGGGATCCCTCCAGGACATCGCTAAAATATCGCTCGGGCGTGCGGTGCTCCTTGCCAGCAGGCGGTCCCTCGGTCGCGATCGTGATGGCATTCATCTTCGCCCACTGCATCTTGACACAGGCGAAGGCCATCCGCGCACCTTCGAAGCAGACCGACCGCTTGATGGCGTCAAGCCGAGGGCAGACATCGACTAGCCGCTTCACGAGATCAAACTAGCTACTGGGTATGGCTTCGGGAGGCTACAACCGGATTATTAAGTCCTTCATGGCCAGTTTGGCCACCCTATGCAGTTCGACCAGCTGTTTTAGCTAATCGCTAAAGGGCACCGGATGTTCTGGTGCAAGGTATTGCGACCAGAATAGCTTCTCTGTTGAGCTCCCTTCTTCGACTCGGAAGAATTCCGCAGCATCAGAAACACTGTGCGGCAGATCCACAAAGGCCTTGGGGAACTCCAAATCTGGGTTAGTAAGAGATACCTCTTCTTCACATACTTGCTTTGCATACTAAAAGCCTTATCCGCCGTGATTTTCTTGGCCTCCTGGATCTCTTGGAGGGCGCCCTGGGCTTCAACCCGGGCCTCTTTCGCGCTTTGGAGAGCCTTGGCAAGTTCGATCTGTTGAGCCGAAACATCGCGCTCCAAGGACTCGCATTTCTTCACGGCATCCTGGAGCTCTTGCTGGACCTCATCAAGCCTGGCCTCGTGCTTCTCACGGGCGGCTTGTTCCTTGGCAGCTTTCTCCTCGGCCTCGGCCAGCGCCTTTTTAAGAACCTCGACCTCGGTCGCCGCTCCTACAAATATCATGGCACTACGGTCAATACACTTCATTCATTCTTTCCGAATATACAGCAAGTCGCCACATACCTTGCTTGTCCTCCAGCTGCCTTTTTACAAGGTCGAGCTCTTCTTCGGCCCGCTCCAGAGTCTGCTTTAGTCCGGAGACCTCAGCAGCATGAGAGGTTGCGGCCAGCAACGACGCCTGCTTATTCACATAAGACATATTTAGTTAGTTTCCTGCAAAAATTACTTGATCCTCTGTCCGGCTTTTCTTTCCGAACACCGGACTGTGTCTCAGGGGCTACTATCTATACTATGACTTTCTCTTTTGCGTTGCTTACCTCAAAGCCTGTCAGCAGGCTGGTGCAGGCTTTGGTCAGTCCGCTCTTGATGGACTAAACCCTCTCAACCACCGTACCCATAAGGATACGGTGTTCCTCCACAATGGAAGCGCCTCGTAGCGCTTCCAGCAGATTATTCGGTGCCTCTGGATGGACAGAGGTCACCGGCGGAATAGGCACACCTCCTCCATTCGGAGGAGGCTGCTCGCTTGATTCCAGAGCCGTGTAGGTCTCCAGGATGGTATCCGGCTGGGGGCCGAATTGGATATGGCCCTGATATGGTACCCTGACGGCCTCCTAAACCTCTCCCTGGCCGGGGAAGGTCCTTCGGGACAGCACCTCGGCGTCGCCCTTGGCCTTGGGAGAGTAAGCCGTCGGTGGTGACTCGCTGGCCATCGCCTTTGAATCCAGCGAATCCCCCGATGAGGACCGCAGGGAGCTGTCGCGGGCCGAACTGCAATTGCATAATTCAACATGTTAAAACTGTGAAGTAGAGAGGCCAGATATATGGACGCATCAGGGTTTTTAGTACTCACAATGGGGCCAGGGGCTTGTTCCGGGCGCGCGGCTCTGGGCTGCTGTCAACGTCCCACGCGGAGTTATCCGCGAGGGAGCCCTTCCCCCTCTTGGACGCCTCTGCCTCCAGATTTGTGGAGGCCGCCCTCTTCTTCCTTCCCCCCTCAGGGGGAGAGCTGCTTTCTTCCTCCTCGTCATCGTTGTCTTCAGTGGCGGAAGAGCGATTATCGTTGTCTTCGGACGTCATGTCCGAAGCTCCTTTGTGGCGGGGGCCACTCCGGACCCACTTCTTGGCCTTCTTCTCCGGCGCCTGGTAGGGCGTCGAAACCAGCATCTTCGCCAGAAGCGGAATTGCTGGTTCCTCGGGAAGCGGAGCCGGACACCGAATCTGCTCCGCCTTCTTTGTCCAGCCCTAGAAAAATAAATAGTGAGGTTTAGAAATCTTGCCTGACTAAGCAAGTAAAGTATGCGCCTTGAAAAGTGAAATACTTACCGCACTGGCGGGATGGGCCAGGGCGCGCCCGCGGTCCTCGGTTGTCTCCGGTGGCGTCTCGTTGCCCTTGAATAGCAACTTCCAGATATCTTCGTGCGTGGTTCCGAAGAGCCTTTCCAATGTCTGGTGCTCCTCTGGATCGAATTCCCATAAAGGGCAGGTCCGGCTCTGGCATGGAAGGATCCGGCGAACTAGCATCACCTGGATCACGTTGACGAGCTTGAAGTTTCTGTCCACCATGCTTTGGATGCGCATTTGCAGCGCTATCAGCTCGTCCGATGAAGACCAATTCAGGCCCTTCTCTAGCCAGGAGATGAGCCGCATTCGAGCTCCGGACTTGAATTCGGGAGCCGCGGCCCAGGTGGCGTCGCGGGGCTCTGTGATATAGAACCACAGTTTCTGCCACTCTTTGACGGTCTCCACAAAAGTACCTTTGGGCCATGTGACATTGGGCATCTTGCTCACCATGGCACCTCTGCACTCCTCGTGCTGGCCATCCACCACCTTCGGCTTCACGTTGAAGATCTTAAGCCATAGTCCGAAGTGGGGTGGAATGCGGAGGAAGGCCTCGCACACGACAATGAATGCCGAGATGTTGAGGAAGGAGTTTGGGGCTAGATCATAGAAATCCAGCCCGTAATAGAACATGAGTCCACGGACGAAAGGGTGGAGAGGAAACCCTAACCCGCGGACGAAGTGGGAGATGAACACCACCCTTTCATTGGGTTTTTTTGTGGGGATGATTTGCCCCTTGGCCGGAAGCCAATGGGTGATTTCTTTCGCCAGGTACCCGGCCTCCCGAAGCTTGGTGATGTCCTTCTCCTTGACGGAGGAGGCCATCCAATTGCCTTGCGCTCCAGATCCGTACATGGTCGAGTGCTTTCTTGAGGCGGAAAAGATGAGGACTTGGGCGCTGGAGCTCGAGAATGGGAGGGCAGACAGAGAGAGAGAAGGCGTGGGTGCAAGAAGGGAATCCTTATCTCCTTATAAAGGTAGTGAATATCAAGCGCCTCCCCGCTCGCCTTAAAACTCGCCTGTTCCAAAGGGTCGTGCAGATGACATGGTTGGATTACCCACGCCCGTATTGATGAGAATCCCGCAATAAGGGGCCACGATCTCTGCTTTGACAAGACGTGCCAGTGAGACCGCATCTCGAAGCGGCAGGCCAAAAAACGGTTCGAAACAATAACTGAGTGATGACGTGGTATCACATTACAAAAGTTGTCAGCGGATTGGACTCGTGAAATATTATACTCTCTGCGATGCGTGGTGCTCATTTTGCAGAGCCGGACACGGTTGTTGTGTCCGGAGACCGTGTTGGAGTATTCGGAGAAGGAACCCGCCTTGCAATGCCGAAGACAATCTGCGCGCCGGACACATCGTCATTGAAGCCTGGTTCAGAGGCTACTGGGGGAGTCCTAGACTAAGGGGTCCTCGTGTCAGGACCCCGATCCTAAGTCACACCGATCTAGCATGTAACACATCATATCACTTTGCGGCCTCACGCAAGGTATTCCCACGGGTCCCACCTTACCTGGCCCGGGACCGTTTGCGCCTTTTGACAAAGAACCCGGGCCAACATGACTAGTCGTAAACCCAAAGTGGCACTAACTTACAGGGACATGCATACATGACCCAGCAACGAACGTGTTGGTCATCAGCGAGTGAATCCGGGCTGTAGCAGCTGGGCTAACAGGACTCCGGGGAATCCGGGCTGTAGCAGGCTAACAGGACTCCGGCAGACACCGCGTGACATTTCCCCGAAGGGACAGACACTGGAACGAAGAAGGACACATGCCGGCTAGCCTAAGTGTTCCGGAGCAGTAGCAAGATACCATGGCTCAGTGGAAGCACTAGGAGACATTTCCCGGTAAGAGAGGCTACCAAGGATAAACAACTAGGTTGTCGGATCCCACACATACCAAGCATTTCAAATCATACACACAATACGCTCGATATGTGCAAATACAACGTGGCATGACAACAAAACTCTACAACTCAAAGTATTTATTCATTAGGCTCGGAGGAGCCAAGTATTACAAGCATGGGTCTCATGAACCAACATACAGAGCATACAAGCAACAAGCACATGCGGAAGCTTAACTTGTCTGAGTACAGACAACTACAAATGAAAAAGGCTGAGAAGCCTGACTATCTACAAGACCCTGCCGAGGGCACAGGATCGTAGCTGAGGTAACAAGCTAAACGTCGAAGTCCACGCGGAACTACTAGCGAGACTGAAGTCTATCTGCAAAAACGTAAATTAAGCTAACCTGAGTACAAATGTACCCATCAAGACTTACATCAGAACTAGCTACATATGCATCAGTATCAATAAAGGGGTGGTGGAGTTTGACTGCAGCAAGCCAACTTTGACTCGGTGGCTATCCTGAACTACGACTCCAAGTAACTCTTTGAGGTGGCGCACACGAGTCCACATATTCACCAATCAATACACCGCTATGGATCCGCTCCCGTCTCCCTATGAGAACGCCAACCATAGCACTCACGCTTATCTTGCGCATTTTAGAGTAATCACTTTCACTTGTCTATGAACTATATAGGCAACCCAGAGGTCCTTTACCGCGGACGTGGCTATTCAAATAGATCATTTATAACCCTGCAGGGGTGTACTTCTGCACACATGTTTCCACCACTTAGCGTCTGCACACGACATGTGCTCGGCAGACTTCAAGCGAAAGCCGACGTGGGTGTAGACCACGACCTGACTAACCACACCAGTCTCTAGTCCAGGTTTATCGCCTATTCAGGTTCCATCCGCAGGGTGTCCGGCCGAGGTTTCCACATAAGGCCCCGAACGATGTGTATAGGGTTCCGCGACACCAAACGGGCGCCTGGCATACCCGGCAACGTGCCTACCGCATCACAGCCCACCCCTCGGGCCAGTGCTGCGCACGGCCTCCAGCATACTACAAACACCAGAAACTACTTCAACTCCTGGATAGAGGACAGGGGCGGTTAATAAGTCGAGCGGGGTCATATTTTAGGGCCCAACGTGTGGTACTAGTTGTTCATGGATCACAAACACAGATCTCAGTTCCTGAGGACGGTTCAATGAGACAACCCACCATGTACTCCTACATGGCCTCTCACCGCTACCTTTTCCAAATCGTGTTCACACACTTAGCTCATACACAGTAGGACATGTTCACCACTTTCCAATTCATCCCCGATGAATCAGACCTGACTCAACTCTAAGCAGTAGCAGGCATGACAAACAAGCATGAAAGAGTAGGCACATCAGGGCTCAAACAACTCCTACTGATGGTAGTGGGTTTCATCTATTTACTGTGGCAATGACAGGTCATGCAAAGGAAAGGGGTTCAACTACCACAACATGTAACAGTTGAATCGTTGTTGTCCTAATGTTGTAAAAGAGAGCAGGAGCGAGAGAGTGGGTTTGTATCGGAATGGACAAGGGGGTTTTGCTTGCTGGCACTTCTGAAGATAGTATAGCTCTTCATCGGTGTCATCGAACTCATCGTCGGAACCACGTCTACTGAGAGGGGCAAATACCGGCGAACAAGGACGAACACAATCAATGTGATGCAACAATATGATGCATGAATGTGACATGGCAAGATGCTATGGATTGAGCTAATGCAACTAGCAACAGGTTAAATGAAGTTGGTTCGAATCCAAGATTCAAATTCAAACTCCATATGTGGATATTCAAATGCCATTTATATGATTTTTCCTAAATAGCAGCTATAAGTTGTTCTAACTGAAGGAAATATGCCCTAGAGGCAATAATAAAGTATTATATATTTCCTTATATCATGATAAATGTTTATTATTCATGCTAGAATTGTATTAACCGGAAACATAATACATGTGTGAATACATAGACAAACAAGAGTGTCACTAGTATGCCTCTACTTGACTAGCTCGTTAATCAAAGATGGTTATATTTCCTAGCCATAGACATGAGTTGTCATTTGATTAATGGGATCACCTCATTAGGAGAATGACGTGATTGACTTGACCCATTCCGTTAGCTTAGCACCCGATCGTTTAGTATATTGCTATTGCTTTCTTCATGACTTATACATGTTCCTATGACTATGAGATTATGCAACTCCCGTTTACCGGAGGAACACTTTGTGTGCTACCAAACGTCACAACGTAAATGGGTGATTATAAAGGTGCTCTACATGTGTCTCCAAAGGTACTTGTTGGGTTGGCGTATTTCGAGATTAGGATTTGTCACTCCGATTGTCGCAGAGGTATCTCTGGGCCCACTCGGTAATGCACATCACTATAAGCCTTGCAAGCATTATGACTAATGAGTTAGTTGCTGGTAACGAGATTGAACTAGGTATCGAGATACCGACGATCGAATCTCGGGCAAGTAACATACCGATGACAAAGGGAACAACGTATGTTGTTATGCGGTCTGACCGATAAAGATCTTCGTAGAATATGTGGGAGCCAATATGGGCATCCAGGTCCCGCTATTGGTTATTGACCGGAGCGGTGTCTCGGTCATGTCTACATAGTTCTCGAACCCAAAGGGTCCGCACGCTTAAAGTTACGATGACAGTTATATTATGAGTTTATATGTTTTGATGTACCGAAGGTTGTTTGGAGTCCCGGATGTGATCACGGACATGACGAGGAGTCTCGAAATGGTTGAGACAAAAGATTGATATATTGGACGACTATATTCGGGCACCGGAAGTGTTCCGGAGAAGTTTCGGATTAAACCAGAGTGCCGGAGGGTTACCGGAACCCCCCGGGGAAGTATTGGGCCTTAGTGGGCTTTGAGGGGAGAGAGAGGGCAGCAGCTAGGAGGTGGCGCGCCCCCTCCCAGGAGGAGTCCTAGTTGGACTAGGAGAGGGGGGCGCAGCCCCCTTTCCCTCTCCCTCTCCCTCTTTTTTCCTTCCCCCCTTCTTTTCCTAGTAGGACTAGGAAAGGGGAGTCCTACTCCTACTAGGAGGAGGACTCCCCCTCTCTCCTTGGCGCGCCTAGGGCAGCCGGCCTCCCCCTTGCTCCTTTATATACGGGGGCAGGGGGCACCTCTATACACACTTGATATACGATATTTTAGCCGTGTGCGGTGCCCCCCTCCACCATATTACACCTCGATAATACCGTTGCGGAGCTTAGGCGAAGCCCTGCGTCGGTGGAACATCATCATCGTCACGACGCCGTCGTGCTGACGAAACTCTCCCTCAACACTCGGCTGGATCGGAGTTCGAGGGACGTCATCGAGCTGAACGTGTGTAGAACTTGGAGGTGCCGTACGTTCGGTACTTGATCGGTCGGGTCGTGAAGACGTACGACTACATCAACCGTGGTGTGATAACGCTTCCGCTGTCGGTCTACGAGGGTACGTGGACAACACTCTCCCCTCTCGTTGCTATGCATCACCATGATCTTGCGTGTGCGTAGGGAAATTTTTGAAATTACTACGTTCCCCAATAGTGGTATCAGAGCCTGGTTTTATGCGTTGATGCTATGCACGAGTAGAACACAAGTGAGTTGTGGGCGATATAAGTCATACTGCTTACCAGCATGTCATACATTGGTTCAGCGGTATTGTGAGATGAAGCGGCCCGGACCGACATTACGCGTACGCTTACGCGAGACTGGTTTCACCGTTCGGAGCACTCGTTGCTTAAAGGTGACTGGCAGGTGCCTATCTCTCTCACTTTAGTTGAACCAAGTGTGGCTACGCCCGGTCCTTGCGAAGGTTAAAACAGCACCAACTTGACAAACTATCGTTGTGGTTTTGATCCGTAGGTATGAACGGTTCTTGCTAAGCCCGTAGCAGCCACGTAAAACTTGCAACAACAAAGTAGAGGACGTCTAACTTGTTTTTGCAGGGCATGTTGTGATGTGATATGGTCAAGACATGATGTGATATAATTTGTTGTATGAGATGATCATGTTTTGTAACCGAGTTATCGGCAACTGGCAGGAGCCATATGGTTGTCGCTTTATTGTATGAGATGCAATCACCATGTAATAGTTTTACTTTATCACTAAGCAGTAGTGATAGTCGTAAAAGCAATTAGTTGGCGAGACGACAACGATACTACGATGGAGATAAAGGTGTCGCGCCGGTGACGATGGGGATCATGACGGTGCCTCGGAGATGGAGATCACAAGCACAAGATGATGATGGCCATATCATATCATTTATATTGATTGCATGTGATGTTAATCCTTTATGCATCTTATCTTGCTTTGATTGACGGTAGCATTATAAGATGATCTCTCACTAAAATTTCAAGATAAAAGTGTTCTCCCTGAGTATGCACCGTTGTGAAAGTTCTTCGTGCTGAGACACCACGTGATGATCGGGTGTGTTAGGCTCTACGTTCAAATACAACGGGTGCAAAACAGTTGCACACGCGGAATACTCAGGTTAAACTTGACGAGCCGAGCATATGCAGATATGGCCTCGGAACACGGAGACCGAAAGGTCAAGCGTGAATCATATAGTAGATATGATCAACATAGTGATGTTCACCATTGAAACTACTCCATCTCACGTGATGATCGGACATGGTTTAGTTGATTTGGATCACGTAATCACTTAGATGATTAGAGGGATATCTATCTAAGTGGGAGTTCTTAAGTAATATGATTAATCAAACTTAAATTTATCATGAACTTAGTCCTGATAGTATTTTGCAAATTATGTTATAGATCAATAGCTCACGTTCTTGCTTCCCTGTGTTTATTTTTGATATGTTCCTAGAGAAAAAATTATGTTGAAAGATGTTAGTAGCAAAGATGCGGATTGGATCCGTGATCTGAGGATTATCCTCATTGCTGCACAAAAGAATTATGTCCTTGATGCACCGCTAGGTGACAGACCTATTGCAGGAGCAGATGCAGATGTTATGAACGTTTGGCTAGCTCAATATGATGACTACTTGATAGTTTAGTGCACCATGCTTAACGGCTTAGAATCGGGACTTCAAAGACGTTTTGAACGTGATGGACCATATGAGATGTTCTAGGAGTTGAAGTTAATATTTCAAGCAAATACCCGAGTTGAGAGATATGAAGTCTCCAACAAGTTCTATAGCTAAAAGATGGAGGAGAATCGCTCAACTAGTGAGCATGTGCTCAGATTGTCTGGGTACTACAATCGCTTGAATGAAGTGGGAGTTTATCTTCCAGATAAAATAGTGATTGACAGAATTCTCTAATCACCATCACCAAGTTAGCAGAACTTCGTGATGAACTATAGTATGCAAGGGATGACGAAAGTAATTCCCGATCTCTTCGTGATGCTGAAATCGACGAAGGTAGAAATCAAGAAAAACATCAAGTGTTGATGGTTGACGAGGCCACTAGTTTCAAGAAAAGGGCAAAGGGAAGAAGGGGAACTTCAAAAAGAATGGCAAGCAAGTTGCTACTCAAGTGAAGAAGCCCAAGTCTATACCTAAGCCTGCGACTAAGTGCTTCTAATGCAAAGGGACTGGTCACTGGAGGTGGAACTGCCCCAAGTATTTGGTGGATAAGAAGGATGGCAAAGTGAACAAAGGTATATTGGATATACATGTTATTGATGTGTACTTACTAGTGTTTATAGCAACCCCTCAGTATTTGATACTGGTTCAGTTGCTAAAGAGTAGTAACTCGAAAACGGGAGTTGCAGAATAAAAAGAGAATAGTAAAAGGCGAGGTGACGATATGTGTTGGAAGTAGTTCCAAGATTGATATGATCACCATCGCACACTCCCTATACTTTCGGGATTAGTGTTGAAACTAAATAAGTGTTACTTGGTGTTTGCGTTGAGCACGAATATGATTTGATCATGTTTATTGTAATACGGTTATTCATTTAAGTTAGAGAACAATTGTTGTTCTGTTTAACATGAATAAAAACCTTCTATGGTCATACACACCAACGAAAATGGTTTGTTGGATCTCGATCATAGTGCTACACATATTCATAATAATGAAGCCAAAAGATGCAAAGTTAATAATGATAGTGCAACTTATTTGTGGCACTGCCGTTTAGGTCATATTGGTGTAAAGCGCATGAAGAAACTCCATACTGATGGGATTTTGGAATCACTTGATTATGAATCACTTGATGCTTGCGAACCGTGCCTCATGGGCAAGATGACTAAAACGCCGTTCTCCGGAACTATGGAGAGAGCAACAGATTTGTTGGAAATCATACATACAGATGTATGTGGCCCGATGAATATTGAGGCTCGTAGCAGGTATCATTATTTTCTGACCTTCACAGATGATTTGAGCAGATATGGGTATATCTACTTAATGAAACAGAAGTCTGAAACATTTGAAAAGTTCATATAATTTCAGAGTGAAGCGAAAATCATCGTAACAAGAAAATAAAGTTTCTACGATTTGATCGTGGAGAAGAGTATTTTAGTTACGAGTTTGGCCTTCAGTTAAAACAATGTGAAATAGTTTCACTACTCACGCCACCTGGAACACCACAGCATAATGGTGTGTCCGAATGTCATAACCGTACTTTATTGGATATAGTGCAATCTATGATGTCTCTTACCAATTTACCACTATCGTTTTGGGGTTATGCATTAGAGACAGCTACATTCACGTTAAATAGGGCACCATCAAAATCCATTGAGACGACGCCTTATGAACTGTGGTTTGGCAAGAAACCAAAGTTGTCGTTTCTTAAAATTTTGGGGTTGCGATGCTTATGTGAAAAAGTTTCATCCTGATAAGCTCAAAACCCAAATCGAAGAAATATGTCTTCATAGGATACCCAAAGGAGACAGTTGGGTACACCTTCTATCATAGATCCGAAGGCAAGACATTTATTGCTAAAGATGGATCCTTTCTAGAGAAGGAGTTTCTCTCGAAAGAAGTGAGTGGGAGGAAAGTAGAACTTGATGAGGTAACTGTACCTGCTCCCTTATTGGAAAGTAGTTCATCACAGAAATCTGTTCCTGTGACTCCTACACCAATTAGTGAGGAAGTTAATGATGATGATCATGTAACTTCAGATCAAGTTACTACCAAACCTCGTAGGTAAACCAGAGTGAGATCCACACCAGAGTGGTACGGTAATCCTGTTCTGGAGGTCATGTTATTTGACCATGACGAACCTACGAACTATGAGGAAGCGATGATGAGCCCAGATTCCGCGAAATGGCTTGAGGCCATGAAATCTGAGATAAGATCCATATATGAGAACAAAGTATGGACTTTGATTGACTTGCCCAATGATTGGCGAGCCATTGAGATTAAATGGATCTTCAAGAGGAAGACGGACGCTGATAGTAGTGTTACTATCTACAAAGCTAGACTTGTCGAAAAAAGGTTTTTGACAAAGTTCAAGGTGTTGACTATGATGAGAGAGTTTCTCACTCGTATCTATGCTTAAGTCTATCTGAATCATGTTAGCAATTGCCGCATTTTATGAAATCTGGCAAATGGATAAACAAAACTACATTCCTTAATCGATTTATTAAAGAAGAGTTGTATATGATGCAACCAGGAGGTTTTGTCAATCCTAAAAGTGCTAACAAAATATGCAAGCTCCAGCGATCCATCTATGGACTGGTGCAAGCATCTCGGAGTTGGAATATACGCTTTGATAAGTTGATCAAAGGATATAGTTTTATACAGACTTGCGTTGAAGCCTGTATTTACAAGAAAGTGAGTGGGAGCACTACAGCATTTCTGATAAGTATATGTGAATGACATATTGTTGATAAGAAATAATGTAGAATTATTCTACAAAGCATAAAGGAGTGTTTGAAAGGAGTTTTTCAAAGATAGACCTCGGTGAAGCTGCTTACATATTGAGCATCAAGATCTATAGAGATAGATCAAGACGCTTGATAAGTTTTTTTCAATGAGTACATACCTTAACAAGATTTTGAAGTAGTTCAAAATAGAATAGTCAAAGAAAGAGTTCTTGCCTGCGTTACAAAGGTGTGAAATTGAGTAAGACTCAAAGCCCGACCACGGCAGAAGATAGAAAGAGAATGAAAGTCATTTCCTATGCCTTGGCCATAGGTTCTATAAAGTATGCCATGCTGTGTACCAGATCTATTGTATACCCTACACTGATTTTGGCAAGGGAGTACAATAGTGATCTAGGAGTAGATCACTGGACAGCGGTCAAAATTATCCTTAGTGGAATAAGGATATGTTTCTCGATTATGGAAGTGACAAAAGGTTCGTCGTAAAGGGTTACGTCGATGCAAGTTTTGACACTAAATCTAGATGAATCCAAGTCTCGGTCTAGATACATATTGAAAGTGGGAGCAATTAGCTAGAGTAGCTCCATGCAGAGCATTGTAGACATAGAAATTTGCAAAATACTTATGGATCTGAATGTGACAGACCCGTTGACTAAAATTATCTCACAATCAAAACATGATCACACCTTAGTACTCTTTGGGTGTTAATCACATAGCGATGTGAACTAGATTATTGACTCTAGTAAACCCTTTGAGTGTTGGTCACATAGAGATGTGAACTATGGGTGTTAATCACATGGTGATGTGAATTATTGATGTTAAATCACATGGCGATGTGAACTAGATTATTGACTCTAGTGCAAGTGGGAGACTGAAGGAAATATGCCCTAGAGGCAATAATAAAGTATTATATATTTCCTTATATCATGATAAATGTTTATTATTCATGCTAGAATTGTATTAACCGGAAACATAATACATGTGTGAATACATAGACAAACAAGAGTGTCACTAGTATGCCTCTACTTGAATAGCTCGTTAATCAAAGATGGTTATGTTTCCTAGCCATAGACATGAGTTGTCATTTGATTAACGGTATCACCTCATTAGGAGAATGACGTGATTGACTTGACCCATTCCGTTAGCTTAGCACCAGATCGTTTAGTATGTTGCTATTGCTTTCTTCATGACTTATACATGTTCCTATGACTATGAGATTATGGAACTCCCGTTTACCGGAGGAACACTTTGTGTGCTACCAAACGTCACAACGTAAATGGGTGATTATAAAGGTGCTCTACAGGTGTCTCCAAAGGTACTTGTTGGGTTGGCGTATTTCGAGATTAGGATTTGTCACTCCGATTGTCGGAGAGGTATCTCTGGGCCCACTCGGTAATGCACATCACTATAAGCCTTGCAAGCATTGTGACTAATGAGTTAGTTGCGGGATGATATATTACGGAATGAGTAAAGAGACTTGCTAGTAACGATATTGAACTAGGTATCGAGATACCAACGATCGAATCTCGGGCAAGTAACATACCGATGACAAAGGGAACAATGTATGTTGTTATGCGGTCTGACCGATAAAGATCTTCGTAGAATATGTGGGAGCACTTATGGGCATCTAGGTCCCGCTATTGGTTATTGACCGGAGAGGTGTCTCGGTCATGTCTACATAGTTCTCGAACCCAAAGGGTCCGCACGCTTAAAGTTATGATGACAGCTATATTATGAGTTTATATCTTTTGATGTACCGAAGGTTGTTCGGAGTCCCGGATGTGATCACGTACATGACGAGGAGTCTCGAAATGGTCGAGAGATAAAGATTGATATATTGGACGACTATATTCGGACACCGGAAGTGTTCCGGAGAAGTTTCGGATTAAACCAGAGTGCCGGAGGGTTACCGGAACCCCCCGGGGAAGTATTGGGCCTTAGTGGGATTTGAGGGGAGAGAGAGGGTAGCAGCCAGGAGGTGGCGCGCCCCCTCCCAGGAGGAGTCCTAGTTGGACTAGGAGAGGGGGGCGCAGCCCCCTTTCCCTCTCCCTCTCCCTCTTTTTTCCTTCCCCCCTTCTTTTCCTAGTAGGACTAGGAAAGGGGAGTCCTACTCCTACTAGGAGGAGGACTCCCCCTCTCTCCTTGGCACGCCTAGGGCAGCCGGCCTCCCCCTTGCTCCTTTATATCCAGGGGCAGGGGGCACCTCTATACACACTTGATATACGATATTTTAGCCGTGTGCGGTGCCCCCCTCCACCACATTACACCTCGATAATACCGTTGCGGAGCTTAGGCGAAGCCCTGCATCGGTGGAACATCATCATCGTCACCACGCCGTCGTGCTGACGAAACTCTCCCTCAACACTCAGCTGGATCGGAGTTCGAGGGACGTCATCGAGCTGAACGTGTGTAGAACTTGGAGGTGCCCTACGTTCGGTACTTGATCGGTCGGATCGTGAAGACGTACGACTACATCAACCGCGTTGTGATAACGCTTCCGCTGTCGGTCTACGAGGGTACGTGGACAACACTCTCCCCTCTCGTTGCTATGCATCACCATGATCTTGCGTGTGCGTAGGGAAATTTTTGAAATTACTACGTTCCCCAACACTAACATGCATGAAAACAGTACACATGGATAGATTGGATTTTTCTGATCATTTTTCATATATACATCTTTGCATTTGGAGTTACAGATTAATTTCTATGATTTTTAGAAGTAGCACTATTTTCTGGAATTTCCTGAGTAAGAATAAATCCAGAAAAGGGGATTACTGTGTCAGCATTGCGTCAGCTGTGCGGTCCAGGTCAAACCTGACTAGTGGGACCCACCGGTCAGCGTCACAGTTAGTTAACTAACTAATTAAGGTTAGTTTAATTACTAAACTAGGTTTGACCAGGGGCGGGGCCCACATGTCAGTGAACCAGGGCGGTCAAATCCCCGGTCAACTGGGTCAAATCGCCGGCGTTTAGCCGTTGGCGATGACCGAATGCGGCGGAGGGTGCGGGTTTTGCACTCCGACAACCAAATGGATGGCGAAGGGCATCTACGATTAACTGGGAGTGAGCCGCATCGACTGGTGGTGGTGGTTGAGCTCGGGGTTGCCGAAAACAACGCCGACGACGAGCTTGGCAGCTGTCGGAGTTCGGGCGAGCTCGAACTCGATGCTACGGTGATCGTGGAGGCGCGGGGCTAACTCCTACAAGCTGTACGCGGTGCGGGGAGGTCAGTGGACATGGTGGTGAGGCCGTTGCATGGCGGGAGGCACGTCGGCGACGAGCCCAGGCGGTGGCGCGTGCGGGTGTGCTCGGTGCGGTCGCTACAGCGTGCGGCAGCGAGAACAAAGAGGGGGAGGAGAGGCAGGGGCTCACGGCAATCTTCGTGGAGTGGACGGCGAGCTCGGGGACGGTCGGAGCTGAACAGGGCGGCGAAGTGGATCTCCGGTGACGGCGAGGTGCGGCGAGGTCGGTGTGGTGGCTCCGGGGCGAACGAGCGCGCGGGGCTCGATCTGCTCGACGAAGCGGACGATGGCGGAGCTACTGGACACGGCAGGGCTATGAGGGGTCGACGGTGGGTGCGGTTACGACGGCGGCGCGGTAGGTGCAGTGGGGCGAAAGAGGTGCCGGGGAGGTCGGGGCGACGAGCAGAAGTTCATCCACGCGTCCAGCAGCTCGGCGGCAAGCAGGTGGAGGCGTGGCGAGCTCGGGCGCGCCGGCGCTCACCTCCCTGCCTGCCTGGCGGGAGGAAGCAGCTGACTGGCATGGGCCAGCATAGTGCTGGGCCGCTAGGTGGGCTGCCAGGTAAGCCAGTAAGTCTCTCTCTCTCTCTTTTATTTCTGTTTTCTATTATTATGTAAGCTTTAGGGCTTTATTAAAAATACTTATGCACTTTCAAAAATCATGAGACTGCTTGTGGCCACTATTTGGATTATTTCCAACAGCCAACATTTCAGTTCATGAACATTTGGACATTTAAAATAATATATAAAATTTAAATGCCCAAATGCAAATAAGGTATGATTTAATTCAATGACCCAATATTGTCCTAGAAAAATGTGAACCATTTTTGACACAGGTTCTAGACCAAGGCAAAGATTATGAACATTTTAGAAGGGCATTTCAGTTTCATTGAAAAAGATTTTAGTAAACCCTAGTTGGTTTAAGTGGTGCTGGGGGTTTCTGTCATCCCCATTTCAACTTTTTGAGTAAAGTAGACATGATGCAAACCCTCTAATGCATGCACTGACTAGGGTTGTGACAACTCACCCCCACTAAACAAGATCTCGTCCCGAGGTGCAAGATGTGAGGTAAGAAGACAGAGGGGCACAAAATTAACACGATCTTCATGATCCAACTGCCCTTCCCGAATATGTTGATTCATTGCTTCAAATTGATCTTGACGTCTTTGCTTTCGAGATCTTTATCCAACACGATGACGACAAAAGAAAACTCTATAGAAAATGATCTCCTCGAAGATCGAACACTCAAGATCAACTCACGGAGTGAGACGTAAGAACACCTCTTGAGTTGATACACAAAACACACACGAGGAGCAACAGAAGAAGTAGATGACGGAGGTTCATTTGTAAGCAACAATTCCACGTCTAAGTAAGATGGTGCATGGTTTCAAGATAGCGATGAAATAATTACAATGATTCCATAATGGGGCACCTTAGAAGAGGTGACTCGTAGAATTATTTTCTTAAGTGGCAAAAGAATTACTTTTGATACAAAGATCATTGAAACTCTTCATACCAGCCTAAGGCAATTTACAAACGTTCGTTGACAGAGTTCGAGGGAACGACATACTCAGGCTAGAATGGATGACGTAGACTACCTTGTTGAAGACAACACGATGGATGTTTTCTGCTTATCATCAAGGAAGGATAGGGCCCAGGTAAGTCCACTTTTGAAGATGATCCTGGATGACAAATACCGAGAAGGCAGACCATAGTAAAATGGCACAGAGGCGGGTGCAAGCTGGGAACAGAATGCAAATGCTGGGAATGTTCCAACCATCATATCTGCCTGAGATTCAGATCTGGTTGGTAACAGGATATTTCAGATAGCATGCTTGGAAAAGGAAGTTTGCAACACAAATCGACAAAATGATGTTGCGAGATTCTCGGGAAATGAACTACAATAGCAAGCTCCAAAACATGAGCTGGTTCCGCTACACACATGTAAACATGCTGTCCCAGACAAACATGACCACATAGTAGTCTTACAACAAAACATTACCGAGTTCTGGTTGGGAACCATCATTGCGGAGAGCAAAGCCCTTGCATAAGTCATATGATTAGCTCTTATGAAGGAACTTCTTCTCCTTGAGCAAGTCAATCAGTGGCTTGGTGTGCTAGGGATTACATATGAAATGGAGATGATCAATCTATCAGACCATAGAATGCTTCGCACGTGCATGACTGACTTGGGATGATTCCAAAAGAAGCAAAACAAACTTTCTCAAATCCACGATGGCAACTTGCATCAAATGCACATGAATTAGAGGAAGTCACTTCTTTCATACAAACATAGGCTTCATGAACGGAACACGAAGATAATGCTTACAAAAGTTTTCCAACACTAGCTTGATGTTCAACATGAATCATGGAGGAGACAAAATGCTGCTGATGGGCTCAATAGCAACTCATCGCCATATCACTAGACTTCCACCATTATGTGAACAATGTAATAGTATTGGTCAGACCAAAAGATGTAATGGTGGATGCTCGAAGGATCAACCACGAGTAAGACAACATTACAAACGTCGTTGGTTCTGATTTTGATTTGACGATAACCCATACTCAAATCAAAGGATTGGGTAAGACAATAAATCCAACAACTAATCACGAGGACCAATCGATGAAGATATCATCTTTCTACAACACACCCACACACAAGGATATCCCTTAGCGATGAACTAAGTCGGACAAGCTTTTATCTTCCAACTCCCCAAGTTGTTGTTTAGCTTAACCAACTAGTTCAGGGTATCCAACAAAGATTCTTGGTGAATGGGTGGTTTACAAGAAACCAACTTGATCACGAGCTCAACATAACAGTTAGGGGACAACCCGGTGATACTTCCGAGAAGATATTAAGAAAATCATGAACCACCGATATGTTATTAAGCTCGAGAGCAATCTTGCTTTTCAGGGCAAGACGATATGACCAAAAGAGCAAAGGATTGTTACAATCCTAACTCATTGATCGAGGGGCGCACTAGGGAAAATGGACTAGGTGGCACTATCAATCTTAGGAAATGATGATTCAGTAACCAACACGTTAAGAATGAAATTATTGTCCATTAACTACCAACCAACGGAGTTGCTAGGAGTATTGATTTCACACATCACGATTCACTTGTCGGCATTCCGGTTACAATAACATGGAACCGAGGAATGAACAATGATGGCAAGAAGTATCACTGCGTCAAGAATTCATAAGAGGTGGTGCAATTCTCATGACAATCCTGACATAAAGATGGCAATACCCCAAGGTAGAACAGAACAAAAACTGGATTGGCATTTTGATCTGCGGATTATAACTGCTTTGACCCAATCCTGGAAATGGATAAGGTACCGGAGTTTGTTTCTCCTAGTCATTCCAGAATAGAATGGCTTGACGGACCACAAGAGTAAAAGGCATCGATGAACATGAATGCACAACTACTCTTGACTATCAATTGATAGATGAAGGTCGGAATATAACTGAAGGGACAACTGAAAGGAACATATCACTTTCTGAGTTGTGGATGCATAGATTAGTATGTCGAACAAAGCTCAACATATTTCTTCTGGATAACCCATGCAGAAAGGTAGAACTGGCAGAGTCACAACATAGAATCTAGAACTCATCAAGAGCACTCTGGTTGTGATCTTTCGGTTCGGCGAGGAACTTCTGCCATAAGCGGTTCATAGTATTTTGAAGAAGGAAATACCACGGACCTCGAGGACTATCGCAAAGTTACTAATATCCTAAAGGAATGAGCAAACACTATCAACAGGAGGTAAGTAGGGTGAATCTCGGGTTCTAGAGCCCAGGAATGGAATGCCTACTAACTAAATGGCATCACGGGATGCTTTCGATAATGACGGCCAGAATCATCACAATGGGAATATAAAGCATTGCTAGATTAGTGGGTGGTTCTCTAGGATGCCTAGGGTCATAATAATGGTTTCAACATATACGCCGAGGCAACGGAGTACCTCAACTCGACGATTAGTGTGGTTAATCTGGCCCAAAGGAACATCGAGAACGGAAATAAGGGATTTGCAAATGCATCAGACAATTTAGAAACCTGGGACGACTCGGACAGCATAACGGCTGTAAATGCTCAAAAAGATTTGAGGCATCCTGCAAAAATGGTGGCATTATCACTCAACATCACAATATCAAGGTTCCAAGATCAACTGTCAACACACAGAAATAGTAGGAACTGAACTGAGAATTGAATCCATCAATCCTATAAGTCTATGGATTAGTAACACGTCATCCTGAAAGGATGGTTGAGGAGGCCTAGTTCTTAATCCCCGTAGAAGAGAAGAGGATGACACAGATCAGAAGGACATAAGGTATAAGGAGTAAAAAGAGCCTTACGTTCCCTCGCACAATCAATTCCCATATATAACTAAAGCATTTCTAGACTCAACTTCGACCAGTTTGGCTTGGTAATCCTACAGGCAGTCAGGCTCTAATACCAAAGATGTCAGGAACCCGATCCTAAGTCACACCGATCTAGCATGTAACACATCATATCACTTTGCGGCCTCACGCACGGTATTCCCACGGGTGCCACCTTACCTGGCCCGGGACCGTTTGCGCCTTTTGGCTCACGTATATGATAGTGTCGCTAGCATCCATATGACAAAGAACCCGGGCCGACATGACTAGTCGTAAACCCAAAGTGGCACTAACTTACAGGGACAAGCATACATGACCCAGCAACGAACGTGTCGGTCATCAGCGAGTGCGGGTTGCAGCAGCTGGGCTAACTGGACTCCGGGGAATCCGGGCTGTAGCAGGCTATCAGGACTCCGGTAGACACCGCGTGACATTTCCTAGAAGGGACAGACACAGGAACGAAGAAGGACACATGCCGGCCAGCCTAAGTGTTCCGGAGCAGTAGCAAGCTACCATGGCTCAGTGGAAGCACTAGGAGACATTTCCCGGTAAGAGAGGCTACCAAGGATAAACAACTAGGTTGTCGGATCCCACACATACCAAGCATTTCAAATCATACACACAATATGCTCGATATGTGCAAATACAACATGGCATCACAACAAAACTCTACAACTCAAAATATTTATTCATTAGGCTCCGAGGAGTCAAGTATTACAATCATGGGTCTCATGACCCAACATACAGAGCATACAAGCAACAAGCACATGTGGAAGCTTAACTTGTCTGAGTACACACAACTACAAATGAAAAAGGCTGAGAAGCCTGACTATCTACAAGACCCTGCCGAGGGCTCAGGATCGTAGCTGAGGTAACAAGCTAAACGTCGAAGTCCATGCGGAACTACTAGCGAGACAGAAGTCTATCTGCAAAAATATAAATTAAGCAAATGTGAGTACAAATGTACCCATCAAGACTTACATCAGAACTAGCTACATATGCATCAGTATCAATAAAGGGGTTGTGGAGTTTGACTGCAGCAAGCCAGCTTTGACTCGGTGGCTATCCAGAACTACGACTGCAGGTAACTCTTTTGAGGTGGCGCACACGAGTCCACATATTCACAAATCAATACACCACTATGGATCCGCTCTCGTCTCCCTACGAGAACGCCATCCATAGCACTCACGCTTATCTTGCACATTTTAGTACCCACTTTCACTTGTCTATTAACTGTATAGGCAACCCAGAGGTCCTTTACCGCGGACGCGGCTATTCGAATAGATCATTTATAACCCTGCAGGGGTGTACTTCTTCACACATGTTTCCACCACTTAGCGTCTGCACACGACATGTGCTCGGCAGACTTCAACCGAAAGACGACGTGGGTGTAGACCAGGACCTGACTAACCACACCAGTCTCTAGTCCAGGTTTATTGCCTATTCAGGTTCCATCCGCAGGGAGTCCGGCCGAGGTTTCCACATACGGCCCCGAACGATGTGTACAGGGTTCCGCGACACCAAACTGGCGCCCGGCATACCCGGCCACTTGCCTACCACATCACAGCCCACCCCTCAGGTCAGCGCTGTGCACGGCCTCCAGCATACTACAAACACCAGAAACTACTTGCAACTCCTTGACAGAGGATAGGGGCGGTTAATAAGTCGAGCGGGGTCATATTTCAGGGCCCATCGTGTGGTAGTAGCTGTTCATGGATCACAAACACAGATCTCAGTTCCTGAGGACGGCTTCAATGAGACAACCCACCATGTACTCCTACATGGCCTCTCACCGCTACCTTTACCAAATCGTGTTCACACACTTAGCTCATACACAGTAGGACATGTTCACCACTTTCCAATTCATCCCCAATGAATCAGACCTGACTCAACTCTAAGCAGTAACAGGCATGACAAACAAGCATGAATGAGTAGGCACATCAGGGCTCAAACAACTCCTACTCATGCTAGTGGGTTTCATCTATTTACTGTGGCAATGACAAGTCATGCAAAGGAAAGGGGTTCAACCACCGCAACATGTAACAGTGGAATCGTTGTTGTCCTAATGCAGTAAAAGAGAGCAGGAGCGAGAGAGTGGGAGTGTATCGGAATGAACAAGGGGGTTTTCTAATCATTTTTCATATATAAATCTTTGCATTTGGAGTTACAGATTAATTTCTATGATTTTTAGAAGTTAGCACTATATTCTGGAATTTCCTGAGTAAGAATAAATCCAAGAAAGGGCATTACTGCATCAGCATTGCGTCAGCACTGCATCAGCTATGCGGTCCAGGTCAAACCTGACCAGTGGGACCCACTGGTCAGCGTCACAGTTAGTTAACTAACTAGTTAAGGTTAGTTTAATTACTAAACTAGGTTTGACCAGGGGCGGGGCCCACATGTCAGTGACCCAGGGGGGTCAAATCCCCGGTCAAATGGGTCAAATCACCGGCGTTTAGCCGCCGGCGACGACCGAATACGGCGGAGGGTGCGGGTTTTGCACTCCGGCGACCAAATGGTCGGCGGAGGGCATCTACGTGTGGCTGGGAGTGAGCCGCGTCGAGTGGTGGTGGTGGTTGAGCTCGGGGTCGCTGGAAACGACGCCGGTGACGAGCTTGGCAGCTGCCGGAGTTCGGGCAAGCTCGAACTCGACACTACGGTGATCGTGGAGGCACGGGGCTAACTCCTACAAGCTCTACGCGGTGCGGGGAGGTCAGCGGACACGGTGGTGAGGCCGTTGCATGGCCGGAGGCACGTCAGCGACGAGCCCAGGCGGTGGCGCGTGCGGGTGTGCTCGGTGCGGTCGATACAGCGTGCGACAGCGAGAGCGAAGAGGGGGAGGACAAGCAGGGGCTCACGGTGATCTTCGTGGAGTGGATGGCGAGCTCGGGGACGGTCAGAGCTAAACAAGGCGGCGAAGTGGATCTCCGGCGACGGCGAGGCGAGGCGAGGTCGGTGCGGTGGCTCCGGGGAGAACGAGCGCTCGGGGCTCGATCTGCTCGATGAAGCGGACGATGGTGGAGCTACTGGACACAACGGGGTGACGACGGGGCGACGGTGGGCACGGTTACGACGGCGGCGCGGTTGCGGCGGCGTCGGCCATGGTGGGGGAGGGCGAAGGGGAGGTGCAGTGGGGCGAAAGAGGTGTCGGGGAGGTCGGGGCGACGAGCAGAAGTTCATCCACGCGTCCAGCAGCTCAGCGGCAAGCAGGTGGAGGCGTGGCGAGCTCGGGCGCGCCTGCCCTCACCTCCCTGCCTGCCTGGCGGGAGGAAGCATCTGACAGCCATGGGCCAGCATAGTGCTGGGCCGCGAGGTGGGCTGCCAGGTAAGCCAGTAAGTCTCTCTCTCTTTTATTTCTGTTTTCTATTATTATGTAAGCTTTAGGGCTTTATTAAAAATACTTATGCACTTTCAAAAATCATGAGAGTGCTTGTGGCCACTATTTGGATTATTTCCAATAGCCAACATTTCAGTTGATGAATATTTGGACATTTAAAATAATATATAAAATTTAAATGCCCAAATGCAAATAAGGTATGATTTAGTTCAATGACCCAATATTGTCCTAGAAAAATGTGAACCATTTTTGACAGAGGTTCTAGACCAAGGCAAAGATGATGAACATTTTAGAAGGGCATTTCAGATTCATTGAAAAAGATTTTAGTAAACCCTAGTTGGTTTAAGTGGTGCTGGGGGTTTCTGTCATCCCCATTTCAACTTTCTGAGTAAAGTAGACATGATGCAAACCCTCTAATGCATGCACTGGCTAGGGTTGTGACACCTCGGGCATCCGGACTACGGTACGTGGGCCGGACTGATGGGCTGTGAAGATATAAGACCAAAGACTCTCTCCCGTGTCCGGACACGACTCTCCTTGGCGTGGAAGGCAAGTTTGGTGTCCTGATATGAAGATTCCTTTCTCTGTAACCGAATTTGTACAACCCTAGCCCCCTCCGATGTCTATATAAACCGGAGGGCTTAGTGCGTAGAGGCAAGAAGAATAATCGTAGTCATACAGGCTAGACCTTTAGGGTTTTGGCCATTACGATCTCGTGGTAGATCTACTCTTGTAATACTCATATTCATCAAGATCAATCAAGTGGGAAATAGGGTATTACCTCCATAGAGAGGGCCCAAACATGGGTAAACATAGTGTCCCCCGTCTCATGTTACCATCGACCTTAGACGCACAGTTCGGGACCCCCTACCCGAGATTCGCCGGTTTTGACACCGACACCCCTCTGGTGCTTTCTTCGCCTGATATTTTTAATATATTCCAAAACTGACTTTCGTGGAGTTTCAAGAATTTTGGAGTTGTGCAGAATAGGTCTCTAATATTTGCTCCTCTTCCAGCCCAGAATTCCAGCTGCCAGCATTCTCCCTCTTCATGTAAACCTTGTAAAATAAGAGAGAAAAGGCATAAGTATTGTGACATAATGTGTAATAACAGCCCATAATGCAATAAATATCGATATAAAAGCATGATGCAAAATGGACGTATCAGTAAATTAGTAAGAGACATCATAGATCGCACCATATCTAATAAAGTATGGTTACGACGTTCGGACACACCATTACACTGTGGTGTTCCAGGTGGCGTGAGTTGTGAAACTATTCCACATTGTTTCAAATGAAGATAAAACTCATAACTAAAATATTCACCTCCACGATCAGATCGTAGAAACTTTATTTTCTTGTTACGATGATTTTCCACTCCACTCTAAAATTCTTTGAACTTTTCAAATGTTTCAGACTTATGTTTCATCAAGTAGATATACCCATATCTGCTCAAATCATCTGTGAAGGTCAGAAAATAACAATGCCCGCCGCGAGCTTCAACACTCATCGGACCGCATACATCGGTATGTATTATTTCCAACAAGTCAGTTGCTCACTCCATTGTTCTGGAGAACGGAGTCTTAGTCACCTTGCCCATGATGCATGGTTCGCAAGTATCAAGTGATTCATAATCAAGTTATTCCAAAAGCCCATCAGCATGGAGTTTCTTCATGCGCTTTACACCAATATGACCAAAACGACAGTGCCACAAATAAGTTGCACTATCATTATTAACCTTGCATCTTTTGGCTTCAATATTATGAATATGTGTATCACTACAATCGAGATTCAACAAAAATACCCACTCATCAAAGGTGCATGACCAGAAAAGATATTACTCATATAAATAGAACAACCATTATTCTCTGATTTAAATGAATAACCATCTCGCATCAAACAAGATCCAGATATAATGTTCATGCTCAATGCTGGCACCAAATAACAATTATTTAGGTCTAAAACTAATCCCGACTGTAGATGTAGAGGTAGCGTGCCGACGACGATCACATCAACCTTGGAACCATTTCCCACGTGCATCGTCACCTCGTCCTTAGCCCATCTTCGTTTAATCCATAGCCCCTATTTCGAGTTGCAAATATGAGCAATAGAACCCGTATCAAATACCCAGGCGCTACTACAAGCATTACTAAGGTACACATCAGTAACATGTATATCAAATATACCATTCACTTTGCCATCCTTCTTATCCGCCAAATACTCTGGGCAGTTCCGCTTCCAGTGAGCAGTCCTTTTGCAATAAAAGCACTCCGTCTCAGGCTTAGGTCCAGACTTGGGCTTCTTCCCTTGAGCAGCAACTTGCTTGTTGTTCTTCTTGAAGTTCCCCTTCTTCCCTTTGCCTTTTTCTTGAAACTAGTGGTCTTGTTAACCATCAACACTTGATGCTCCTTCTTGATTTCTACCTCCGCAGCCTTTAGCATCGCGAAGAGCTCGGGAATAGTCTTTTCCATCCCTTGCATATTAAAGTTCATCACGAAGCCTTTATAGCTTGGTGGCAGTGATTGAAGAACTCTGTCAATGACACTATCATCGGGAATATTAACTCCCAGCTAAGTCAAGTGGTTGTGGTACCCAGACATTCTGGGTATGTGTTCACTGACAGAACTATTCTCCTCCATTTTGCAGCTATAGAACTTGTTGGAGACTTCATATCTCTCAACTCGGGCATTTGCTTGAAATATTAACTTCAACTCCTGGAACATCTGATATGCTCCATGATGTTCAAAATGTCTTTGAAGTCCCAATTCTAAGCCGTAAAGCCTGGCACACTGAACTATCGAGTAGTCATCAGCTTTGCTCTGCCAGACGTTCATAACGTCTGGAGTTGCTCCTGCAGCGGGTCTGCACCTAGCGGTGCTTCCAGGATGTAATTCTTCTGTGCAGCAATGAGGATAATCCTCAAGTTATGGACCTAGTCCATGTAGTTGCTACCATCATATTTCAACTTAGCGTTCTCTAGGAACGCATTAAAATTCAAGGGGACGATAGCACGGGCCATTGATCTACAACAACATAGACATGCAAAAACTATCAGGTACTAAGTCCATGATAAATTAAAGTTCAATTAATCATATTACTTAAGAACTCCCACTTAGATAGACATCCCTCTAGTCACCTAAATGATCATGTGATCCATATCAACTAAACCATGTCCGATCATCACGCGAGATGGAATAGTTTTGAAGGGTGAACATCACTATGTTGATCATATCTACCATATGATTCACGTTCGACCTTTCGGTCTCAGTGTTCTGAGGCCATATCTGCATATGCTAGGCTCGTCAAGTTTAACCCGAGTATTCTGCACGTGCAAAACTGGCTTGCACCCGTTGTATGTGAACGTAGAGCTTATCACACCCGATCATCACGTGGTGTCTCGGCACGACGAACAGTAGCAACGGTGCATACTCAGGGAGAACACTTATACCTTCAAATTTAGTGAGGGGTCATCTTATAAAGCTACCGCCGAACTAAGCAAAATAAGATGCATAAAAGATAAACATCACATGCAATCAAAATATGTGACATGATATGGCCATCATCATCTTGTGCCTTTGATCTCCATCTCCAAAGCATCGTCATGATCTCCATCGTCACCGGCTTGACACCTTGATCTCCATCATAGCATCGTTGTCGTCTCACCAACTATTGCTTCTACGACTATTGCTATCGCTTAGTGATAAAGTAAAGCGATTGCATGGCGATTGCATTTCATACAATAAAGCGACCACCATAAGGCTCCTGCCAGTTGCCAATAACTTTTACAAAACATGATCATCCCATACAACAATTTATATCTCATCACGTCTTGACCATATCATATCACAACATGCCCTGCAAAAACAAGTTAGACGTCCTCTACTTTGTTGTCGCAAGTTTTACGGGGCTGCTACGGGCTTCTAGCAAGAACCGTTCTTACCTACGCATCAAAACCACAACGATTTTTCATCAAGCATGTTGTTTTAACCTTCAATAAAAACCGGCCGTGGTCAAACTCGATTCAACTAAAGTTGGAGAAACAGGCACCCGCCAGTCACTTGTGTGGAAGCACGGCACTAGAACCAGTCTCATGAACATGGTCATGTAATGTCGGTCTGGGCCGCTTCATCCAACAATACCATCAAATCAAAGTAAGACGTTGGTGGTAAGCAGTATGACTATTATCACCCACAACTCTTTGTGTTCTAATCGTGCATATAACATCTACGCATAGACCTGGCTCGGATGCCACTGTTGGGGAACATAGTAATTCAAAATTTTCCTACGATCACGCAAGATCTATCTAGGAGAAGCATAGCAACGAGATGGGAGAGTGTGTCCGCGTACCCTCGTAGACCGAAAGCAGAAGTGTTGAGGATATAGACCTTAGAGTCACCCGCCAGGAGGGGCCGGGTTACTCATAATGGTCATTGCCAGAAGCCCGGCGCCAAGCTTGAAGACGGTGGGCCAAAGATGGGCTTAAGACCCGGTGGTATGGCTTAAGGCCCGTAGTTACAATCATTATTATGGTAGAACGTGTAGTGTAAGGCAAGAATAGTTGAGAGTCCGAGCCGGACACTCTTATGAGCCGGCCGGGACTCTGAGAGCTGCTGGGCGTCAGCCTCCCTATATAAAGGGACGACCCGGCAGCGGTTTAGGGGCAAGAAAGATCTCATCAAGAGCCAGGCATAGCCGTCAAGCTCCCTGGTCATCGAAACCCTAATCAATACCACCTCAACTGGACGTAGGCTTTTACCTTCACCGTAAGGGGCCGAACCAGTATAAACCCTCGTGTTCCTTGTCCTGTTAACCCCTTCAAGCTTCCTAGCGGCGATGGCTCCACGACTAAGTCCTAGCTTGAGGACATCTGCCGTGACAATTCCACGACAGTTGGCGCCCACTGTGGGGCCAGCGCACGGTGGATTTGAGTTCTTGAAGGGCAGCTTCGAAGGGCTCAAGGGATACGCTGTGGGCCGGATGACCAAGATCGTCGCGGCAAGCTCTACATCGATGATGCAAACTGGGGCCCCGACGCCGGCTCAATTGAGTACGGGTACCGGGTCCCCTTCGGCGGAATTCATGTTTTCATTGGCAAGATTGGTGAGCCGGGCCCTGAGCCGGATCTCTGCGCCGATCTCATTGAGACGGCTCAGCGTGCACGACCCGCCCGGGCCCTGCCTGCCTTAAAACATGCTTTTGTGGGATGTATCCATGGAGGGCTCTCTGATAGATCTAGATCTGGTGATGACACGGCCGCCGGCTCTGACGGCGAGTCATCCACAGATGAGTCAAACTCGTTGTATCAACTTCAAGATGGTAGGCTCATGGGTTGTTCCAATGGTGACAGTATTCCGGAACCGTTTGAGCCGCCAAGCCGGGTTGGAATCTTCATGGCCGGTGCGCAGCTTGTTCAGAACCCTGCTGCTGGAGCGGGAAACCCGGTGCCCTCGCCGGCTCAGGTGCTGATGGATCTCACCGACAAGATGACGGCCCTGTTGACCGCCGCGGTTGACCCGGCGGATCAAGCTTAGCATGATGCGGAGGTGGCGCAGTTAAAATTAGATCTAGTGAAAGCTAAGGAGGATCTGGCAGCGGAAGGGATCAGGATGGCTGCGGAGAGGGCGGCTCTCGACGCCCAAACCCAGTTGATTCAAGCGCAGTCCTTCCGGCTCACGATGGATCAAAACGCGTCTAATGAGGTCATGAGAAGGAGGCATCAAAAGGCCCAATCTCGACTCCCTTCGGTTTACGATCCATGCAACCTCTTCAACACGCCAGGCGCAGGGTCTAGTAACCCGTCAGCGGTCATAGTGCCCGGGTCTGGGACCCCTATTCAGCCACAAGTGATGGGGCCTTCCCAGGTGCACCCTGCCCCGCCTTGTACGTGCCAATACCACCGGGTCATTATGCTAACCCGCTGGAGAACATGGTCGCCGCGGCAGCACGGCTGGCGGCTCTCCCAATGGACGGCGACTCTCCGACGGCTATTGAAACCCGCCGGGTCAGGGAACTCCTTCAGACGGCACTGGCGCAACAAGAGGCGTACTCCTACAGCCGGGACAGGATCCACTCGACCCCTCGTCCAGGCCGGAGCCCGAGTTATAGCAGACACATGGTCTCAGCGACTGGCTCAAGTAATGTCCGACGCCATGACCCGCCCCCTGGCCATGGCCCGGTTCATAACGGAGCCTTTCACGCAGCAGACCAAGACAGAGCCCGGCAAGAGGCGGAGCAGGTGCCTCAGTTGACGGCTTACCAGACTCCCCCGGCTTATCCGCGACTTCCATCGACGCGGGTATCCCTACCAGGATGGGAGGTGTCCCTTGTTTAGTGCCAGCTATCCGCAATGAACGTCTACCCAAGGACTTCGAAGGCCCTAGGAAGGTGCCTAATTACACAGCTGACTTACAACCCGCAGCCTGGATCGAAAGCTACGAGATGGCCATGGAACTGCTGGAAGTCAGTGAGGCAGCAATGGCCAAGTACTTCACCATGATGTTAGATGGGACTGCCCGCACTTGGTTGAAGGGGCTACCACCGAATTCCATCGGGTCTTGGGCTGAGCTGAAAGCCCGGTTCATCCAAAACTTCAAGGATACCTGTAGGCAGTCTATGTCAATTGTGGATTTGACTAACTGTAAGCAGCAGGAGGGTGAGTCTACGACACATTGGGTTCGCCAGGTTAAGGAAATAATACATTCATCTAATAAGATGGATGCCAGCTCTGCAGTCTTAATGTTGGAACAGAATTGTTGTTTCGTGCCCCTGAAGATGAAACTCGGGCGGCTTAAGCGCGACTGCAATGATATGGGTACACTGATGGCGGCTCTTGTCAAGTACGCCGATTCTGATGGTACCAAGGACCCCGCTTCAGATGATGAAAGGACAGGGAAGGGAAAGAAGAACGGCAATGGCAAGGGTCATCAGCATAACCCGGGGAACCAAGGAGGTGGCAAGTGCAAGGCCGATGGCAGCCTAGAGTTCATAGCCAACGCCAGCTCACAGGGTAATAACCAGCGACGCAAGGGGAGGCCCCCTCCCCGAGCCGGCGGGTCAGGCCCGACGCTGGAGCAGCTGTTGAATGAGCCTTGTCCAAGGCATGGCTCTAGAGAGAAGCCAGCTACTCATCTATGGAAGGATTGTGCAATCATGAAGGCCTTTAAGAATTCCAACGCCTTTAACGGCAACAATGGCCCGGGCGGCGGCTCAGGCGCCGGCGGTTTTCATGGCCCGGGCGGCGGTTCAAATTCTAATCCTCAGAACGGTCAAGGGGGCTTTAATCAGCAATCTGGCCAGGGACATCAACAGCAGCAGGGGGGTTATCAGACCAATCCAAAGCAGCTCAGCGGTGGACAGTATCATGTGTTTACCACCAGTCTGTGTAAGCGAGATCAGAAGCTTCATAAGAGGGCTGTGAATGCTGTTGAGCCGGCGGTTCCACGCTATTTACGATGGTCTGACCAGCCTATAGTGTGGAGTAGGGAGGATCACCCTCCCCGGGTGGATAATCCGGGTCACTTGGCCTTGGTGGTGGCTCCTCAGGTGGGAGGATATAAGTTCACTAAGGTGCTCATGGATGGAGGCAGCAGCATCAACATCCTCTATTATGAGACGTTTCGTCGTATGGGGTTGATTGATAAGAACCTCAGCCAGTCAAACACTATTTTCCATGGTGTGGTACCTGGTAAGTCGGCTTATCCAGTCGGCAAGATCGAGTTGGAAGCGGCCTTTGGAGATGAGCATAACTACAGGGTGGAAAAATTGACCTTTGAGGTGGTCAAGATAAGAAGTCCGTACCATGCCATATTTGGGCGGCCGGCTTACGCCAAGTACATGGCACGACCGTGTTACGTGCTTACAGCTCAAGATGCCGGGTCATAATGGGACCATTACGGTTCACGGCAGCCGGAAGGTGGCCTTGGAGTGTGAGGAAGGCGATGCAGCTTATGCAGAATCTGTTTGTGCAGCAGAGGAGTTAAAATTCTACAAGGACAATGTTGACCCAATAGATATGACTTCTCTGAAAAAGCCAACTACGGAGCATGAGCCGGCAATGAAATTTAAGTCGGCTGATGAGACTAAACTTGTTGATTTTGTTCCAGGTGACTCATCTCAGCAGTTTAGCATCAGTGCCAATCTGGATCCAAAATAGGAAAGCGCGCTCATCGAGTTCATCCGTGAGAATAGGGACATTTTTGCATGGAAGCTGTCCGACATGCCAGGTGTACCTAGAGAACTCGCTGAGCACACTCTCAATGTTGATCCAAAATTTAAGCCGGTCAGACAGTTCCTTCGAAGGTTTAATGAAGAGAGACGGAAAGCTATTGGCGAAGAGGTGGCCCGGCTCTTGGCGGCCGGGTTTATTGTTGAAGTTTTTCACCCAGAGTGGTTAGCTAACCTGGTGCTCATACTCAAGAAGAACGGCACCTGGCGGATGTGTGTGGACTACACGGACTTGAACAAGGTGTGTCCGGCTGATCCTTTTGCCCTTCCCCGTATTGATCAAATTATTGATGCTACGGCGGGTTGTGAGCGCCTAAGTTTCTTGGATGCTTATTCTGGATATCATCAGATCAAAATGGCAGTTAAGGACCAGGAGAAGACGGCGTTCATCACTCCCTTTGGAGCCTTCTACTATGTGTCTATGCCCTTTGGACTCAAGTGTGCACAGGCGACTTATCAGCGTTGCGTGCAGAACTGTCTTCATAACCAGATTGGGTGCAATGTTCATGCTTATGTGGACGATATTTTGGTTAAATCCATAAAGGAGGAAACCCTGATAGATGATTTGAGGGAAACCTTTGATAATCTCCGGGTTTACAAGATGATGCTTAACCCGGCCAAGTGTGTTTTTGGTGTTCCTGCAGGCAAACTCTTGGGTTTCTTGGTTTCTGACAGAGGCATTGAAGCTAACCTGGAGAAGATCAAGGCCATCACCTCCCTGGCTAAGCCGGCGTGTATAAATGACGTTCAGCGCTTGGCGGGTCGCATCGCTGCTTTAAGCCGGTTTATAAGCCGATTGGGTGAGAAGGCCATGCCATTATATCAGTTGATGAAGAAAACTGATAACTTTGTCTGGAATGATGCAGCTAATACTGCTTTTGAGGATTTGAAGAAGCAGCTAGCAGAGCCCCCAGTTCTTGTTGCTCCGGTTGATAAGGAGCCCTTATTACTGTATGTGGCGGCGAATACGCGAGCCGTCAGTGTGGCTGTGGTGGTGGAGCGCAAGGAAGAGGGTAAGGAGCATCCGGTTCAGCGGCCGGTTTATTATGTCAGCGAAGTGCTCATCGAGTCCAAACAGCAGTATCCACATTGGCAGAAGCTTGTTTATGGTGTGTTCATGGCGAGCCGGAAGCTTAAGCATTATTTCCAGGGTCATCCCATCACTGTGGTCAGTTCTGCCCCTCTTGGGGATATCATTCAAAACAGAGAGGCAACAGGAAGAGTGGCTAAGTGGGCCATAGAGCTCGGACCTCATGGTCTGAAATACGTGCCACGCACTGCTGTTAGATCTCAGGCCTTGGTGGATTTCATCAATGATTGGACAGAGTCACAAGTGCCCGAGCAAAAGCCGGATAACACATATTGGACTATTCACTTTGATGGGTCCAGGCAGTTGGAGGGCTCGGGGGCTGGAGTCGTATTGGCTTCCCCTAAGGGTGATAAGTTCCATTATGTGCTACAATTGATGTTTCCTTGTACCAACAACGCAGCTAAGTACGAGGCCTTGCTCCATGGTCTTTGGATGGCTAAGGAGATGAGCTTGAGCCGGGTAAGGTGTTTCGGCGACTCAGATTTGGTGGCTCAACAAGTATCAGGCAAGTGGGACTCTAAGGACCCTCTCATGGCGGCTTATCGCCGCGAAGTTGATGCCATTGTTGGACACTTTCAGGGTTACCAAGTAGAGCACATTGATCACAGGAAGAATGAGGCGGCTGATGCTTTAAGCCGGCTGGGCTCTCAGCGAAAGCCGGTGCCGCCTAATACTTTCCTGGATGTCCTGTATAACCCTTCTGTTAAGTTGCCTACAGAGAAAGACTTGGCTGTCCCTAACCCGGAGGCACGACTGGTGGCGGCTCTCCACATCATACCGGACTGGAAAATGCCCTATCTGGCTTACATGACCCGGGCAGATTTGCCTGAGGATGAAACTTTGGCCAGACAAATAACCCGGCGGTCTAAGTCAATGATTGTTATCAATGGTGAGTTGCATCGCCGCAGTGTTACGGGAGCGTTCCAGCGTTGCGTCTCCCCTGAGGAAGGTCAAGAGATCTTGCGTGAGATTCATGAAGGGGATTGTGGCCATCACACTGGCTCAAAGACACTTGTGGCCAAGGCTTTTCGTCATGGTTTTTATTGGATAACGGCTCATGCTGATGCGGAGGACTTGGTCAGTAAATGTGATGGTTGCCAAAGGTTCTCGCGACGGGCTCATGTGCCGACTCAGGAGCTGAGGATGATCCCAATTACTTGGCCCTTTGCGGTCTGGGGGCTTGATATGGTCGGGCCTTTTGAAAGGTCCAAGGATAAGAAGACCCACCTTTTGGTGGCAGTTGACAAATTTACAAAGTGGGTGGAGGCTGAACCAGTTAGCAAGTGTGATGCAGCCACGGCGGTTCAATTTATGAAAAAGGTGATTTTTCGCTTTGGCTTTCCGCACAGCATTATAACTGACAATGGCACCAATCTATCCAAAGGCGCCATGGAAGTGTTTTGTCAACGAGAGCATATCCGACTTGATGTTTCCTCAGTGGCTCATCCTCAATCCAATGGTCAAGCTGAGAGAGCTAATCAGGAGATTCTGAAGGGCATCAAGCCCCGGCTTTTGGTCCCTTTGCAACGGACGCCGGGTTGTTGGGTGGAGGAGTTGCCCTCCGTGTTATGGAGCATCAACACTACTCCTAACAGATCTACAGGTTTCACGCCTTTCTTCATGGTTTATGGGGCAGAAGCAGTCCTCCCCAGTGACATCCGTCATGACTCGCCTCGAGTGGCGGCTTATGTTGAGGCGGATAATGAACAGGCGCGCCAAGATGCTCTCGACTTGTTGGACGAACAGCGTGATGTGGCAGCAGCTCGCTCAGCGATTTACCAACAAGACCTACGCCGTTATCATAGTCGCCGGGTTTAATCCCGGGTCTTTCAGGAAGGTGATCTGGTGCTCCGGCTCATCCAAGATCAAACAGATTCGCACAAACTATCCCCGCCTTGGGAAGGGCCCTTTGTGGTCAGCAAGAATTTGCACAACGGGTCATATTACCTCATTGACATTCGGGAGCATAAAGATTCACGTAAGCCAGAGGAAGAGACCCGTCGGCCGTGGAATATAGCTCAGCTTCGGCCTTACTACACTTGAGCCGCTGGCACTCATAATGTACATATTTCTCTAAGCCATGTATATATTATGATAAGCAATAAAGTAGGACCTCTGTCCTTTTTTCTCCTCCAAATGTGCACATGTTGTTTTCATTACAAAATTACATGATAACTTGAAGGAGGGTCCGGCTTATGATTGTATTCGAATCTAGCCGTAAGCAATAAGGTCACTTGGGGGCTTCCTGTTCAAACATAGGTCGTATTCGAACCAAAGAGAACATAGTTGTCGATACCCATTTGATTGGCAAAGTGCCGAGCTCATTGGGGAGTTTTCTTTGATCATATGTGAATCATAGTTTAACCTCTTTGGGAACCGACGTGGATCATATTCGAATCAGCGTCGTTAAACAAATCTTAAGTCATTTGGGGGCTTCCTGTTCAAACATGGGTCGTATTCGAACCAAAGAGAACATAGCTGTCGGTACCCTCTTGATTGGCATCGCCACACCCACTGGGGGCTATATGATCGTATTCGAATCCTAGCATAACCCCTTTGGGACGGGTCTCTAGTCGTATTCGAACTGGAAGCCCCTAAAGTCTTTTTGATTTATAGCGAGTTCTTCTGATTATTTCAAGTATGCACGGCCGGGTCTCACTTGCCGGCTTAACTTTGATTTACAGTGTTAGTCGAACACAATGGGCGTTATTAAGACTGGTAAACCGGAATTGAGGTACCAACCTTATTACCCGGGTTATCTAAGCCGGAAGTGTGCTTGCCGGCCGCTAAGTGTGTTATTACGGCTATATTAAGGACATAATTGAGGACCAGTCTTTTTTGATTCATATTCCGGGTTATGTATCTAACACTATGATTCTCAGTGCGGTAAGCCGCCTCGAGACTTGTGATTTGTCCTTCTATGTAGGATAGTTAAAGGCAACTATTTTGAGCTTAAGGAAAATGAATGATCGATTATGACCCGGAGAAATATAAAGGAGACAACTTCAATGGACTTCAGCATTCAACGCGTGCACGATGGCACGGCAAAGTTAAAGTGTTGGTCCTACTCTATTACAAGACTCATCGAGTCCAAAAGGGTGAAGCATTGTTTGATAAGCCGCCTGCAGAGTTACGATGCTTGCTGGGTTGAAGTCTCCGGCTCATCCCTCTCTTCTCCTCCGGCTGTTCCCAAGAGCTGGAAAGTTGATGACTTCCAGTTGATGCCGCTCAGAGCTTCAAATTGAGCTTCCTCGTCAATTAACCCCGCCGGGTCAATCTTCGGGGCGAAGGTGTGCTTGCGAGTCGGCGGGATTAAGCTGAGGGCTTCATAGCGCAGAGTGGGGATCCTCTGATTCTCTGCATCATAACCCGGCTGGTACTTAGTCAGATCTGTGTCATTGCCAATCAGAGTGGCCACCGGGCGTACGATTTTCACGCAAGCTGCGATGTCCTTTTGGTCGAAGGCGGTGCCGTCTTCCTTCAAACTGGGGTAGCCCAGAGCGATGTCCGCCGGGTCTAGCTCTAGAAGGAACGCCTTGGCCCGGCTTAGAGCAGCTATGGCTCCGGCTCTTGCAGAGGCCCGTCACAGCTGTTGGATACGTTGAGGAAGAACGGCGAGCCGGCGAAGAACTTCCGCCAGGTGAGTCGGCACCTCATTGGATAGGGCCACCACAGCTAAAGCACGCTGTGACCCGGTGTAGAGTTGCTCCACCAGGGTATACACGGCCTTCAACTTGGTGACCACACTTTGGTTGAGGTTGGCGCTTCTGGGACCTGTTTAACAACACAAGATAAGCCGCCGGCAAGGATGAGTTCTGATATATAAGGATTATAAAACTTGATGAAAGCCGGTGAAATGACTTACCAAAGATTGCGGCAACCATCTGGGACACTTGGAGCTTTAAACCGGAGAGTTCGGCTGTCTTCTCTGACAGGGCCTTCTCCGCCTGTTCGGCCCGGTTCACCAGAGTAGCCTTCTCTTCGGCCCAGGCTCTCCGTTCAGCGTCAAAGTCCGTCTTCAGCTTTTCTTGCGCAGCAATACTAGACACAAATTTGGCATTGGCCTTCCGGGTCTCAGTTTCTTGCGTCTTCAGGCGGGTCTTGAGATCGGAGATATCAGCTTCAAACCTCTTGCCAGCAGCCTGCATAATTTCTGGGTTATAGGATGAGCAGTTATTATACAATTTTCAAAGTCCCAAGCGCTTACACTTGGCACTTGGGGGCTAATGCATATTGAACGTTCCTATCTACAAATTACCGGTTTATGGAAGTAAGCCGGAACTTAAGTCTACAACATATTCAATCATAAGTCGTCGACTTGGGGGCTAGCATGGTAAAGGTAACTATACAGTAAGTAAGAAGACAGAAGAATGATACCTCAGACTTCTGCTGAATCTGGTTCACCATGGCAATCTCTAGGTCCCGGCTCTTGTGCACCTGGCTGACATAGCCGGAGATGATCTCTCCGATGCTCAGATGGGCATAATCGGTGAGGTCCAGATTGGCCCGGTGGCGCCCTAACAACTCCTCCTTAGCGGAGCACTTGGCCAGCGCAGTAGGTCTCCCCGGCTCAACATATTCCGTCCGGGTGATTACCACATCCGGGTCATCTGCTGGTTGAGCCGAGCTGGAGGCCTCCGGGTTAGCAGAAGCTTCTGCTATGGGCTTGTTGGTTGGAGCAGCGGCCTCAGGAGCAGAGGCAGCTGGCGGTTCTTGAGCGGCTACCTCCGGCTCAGGCAAGTCCGGCTCATCGGCCGACTTGTTCTTCTTCGCCCTTTTGCTGAGTTTTGCTTGGGCACTGAAAAGACAGAAAGGTTAAGCACAAAAGTGTAAGTACAGACAAAGTACAACATGGGATGATCATTATTACCCGGGCACGGTCTTGAAAGCCGGCAGGTTCGACTGCATAGAGTCGCCAGAAGAGGGGGAAGTCTCCTGATAATTTGAGTCAGAAGAATTGAGCGGTTGACGTATAACACCCGCCAAAGGATGAAAAGGGTACAAGTTGGAGATAACCATAGTTCGGCGTTTCCTCGATGCGTCAGGTAACCCGGAGGAGAGGTCAGCGTCCTTGTTGGTCCGGGTGTGACGCCGGCTCTCATGAACCTGTCGCTTCAAAATAAATTTAGGGTCTTGATAAGCTAAAGGATGTGAAAAGCTTACTTTCTGGGTTACCCTTCGGATTTTCAGCCTTGGCAAGGGCTCTGAGTCGGAGGAAAGTGACATTACCTCTTCAACCACCGGGTTACTTGCTCCGGTGTCATCCTGTTGATGAACAGTATTAGTAAGGTGGACAGAAATAAATAGCAGATATAACAAGAGCTTACAGGTTCAGGGGTTACCTCTGACTCGGAGCTGTCGCTTAATTGCATCAGCTCTGAAGCAGTAGGCCTACTTCCCTTCTTGCGGGGAGCGGCTTTCTTGGCGGCTTTCTTTGCCTTCCTGGCCTTCTTGGCCGCATCATGGTCATATTTGACCTTCCAGAATTTGTCATCAGCCTGAAAAATACAATGATGATTTCTTACAGATTCAGATGAAGGTTATCTACAAAAGAAGATAAGATGTTCAGGTCAGCGGCTTACTGCTGGGGCTGGGTTGGTCTGGCAGAAGGGGGCTAACCCGGTCCTCCCACAGTCTGCCAAGCTCTCGTTCAAGAGAGCCTTGGTCATATCCTCGGCAACGTCTTCAGGGAGGTCGTTGCGGCTGTGTCGTAGGGGGTCATCTTTCCGGCCTGTGTACTCACACATTAAGCCGGGGCGGCGGCTCAGGGGGATCACCCGCCACGAGATCCAGACCCGGACCAGATCAATTCTGTTGAGACCATTGCCCAGGAGAGCCTTGATCTTGTTGATGGTGGGGAGCAGAGGTTGGCGCTCTGCCTGAGTTAACTTGTCAGACAGAGGGTGAGTTGGTTCCAGACGTGAAGGGCGAAAGCCGGGCAGCGGGCTCTCGTCAGCCGGCGACATGTCTTGGCAATAGAACCACGTCAGGTTCCAGTCCTTTGGGTGACTCGGCGGCTCGGCGTAAGGGAAAAGGCAGTCTCTCCGTCGCTGAATGGAGATTCCGCCAAGTTCCAAACTTGGCCCGTTGGCGCACTCGTTCTGGCGGTTCAGGTAGAAGAGTTCTCTGAAGAGTAGCAGGCTGGGCTCTTCTCCAAGATAAACCTCGCAGAACACTTGGAAATTGCATATGTTGGACACCGAGTTGGGTCAGTACATCCCTGAAGAACTTTGAGCCGGGCGGTGCGAAGCCCCGGCTCATGTGATCCGCAAAAATCACTACTTCCCCGTCCTTTGGCTGTGGTCTCTCCTCTGACGGGTCAGGGGCACGGTAGGACATGACGTCCTTCTTAGGCAGGTAACCTGACTTGACAAAATCCGCTAAAGTCTCGTTGGTGACATTGGACCTCATCCAATTGCAAGTGATGGAGGCTTTAGGAGCTTTGGGAGGCATGGTGAAAGTCGGCAGCCTATGAAAAAAGGAAACGTCCGGTTTAATTATAAGCCGGAGGAAATTTACAGTTCAATGTTAAAGTGGCGGCTTATGGAGGGGACTAATGACATATATCTAGGTGCGTCGGGTTATTTAAGCCGCCCGAGGTATTGAGAGTAATTCAATTGTCTACGGCCTTATCACAGATGAGCCGGAAAATTCTATGGCGCATGGTCTCCTTTGAGCCGGAAGGTTCTACGGCACGCGGTTTCTTTAAACCGGAAATGTAAACCGCCATGAGTCAACGAGTGCAATTTTTTACTAAGTGTGGTGAAAACAGGTTTCACACATTGCAGTAAATAATTTGGATCAAAATGGTCTGTCAAAAGGAAAGTTTCTAGACCTAAAAACAGGTTTGGATCAAAACAGGTTTCACACATTGCAGGGGACGTTCTTGGGCTCGAACGAGGCCTTTATGCAGTAAAAAGAGGTCTACTTGCAGTTGAAATGAGTACTAAACAGCCGCCGCACTGGTTCTATACTATCCTAAGATCAAAAAGAGGCAGTAAAAAGGAAAACTACCAAGAACTCATGGGCGGCGGCGAAGAACACGGAAGAACAGGACGAACCTACTGCAGATCTGTTATACGGGGCAGTCAGAACTTACAGGTGCTGGTGAGTCGCGGAGGTCGCCGCCGTTTTCTCTGGACACAACAGGTTGATGCAGCGGCCGGAGTTGGTGAGGAGGAGGAGACCCGCGGCGGCGACAGCAACAGAGCTTGAGCAGAGGAACAGTGGCGCGAGGAGGAAGACGGGTGGCTGAAGGACCGACGGACCGGGATATTTATAAGGGCGAGCTCATAAGTGGGCGCGAGAAACAAGGAGACCATGGCGTGGTTACCTCCCCATGAAATGCCTCGATTTTCGGGATGGCAGTAAAGATAAGATCCGTTGCGGATCTGGTGGAGTAAAAAACGGACTTAATGGAAGATGACGTCACGGCGGATTACCCGGAGTCCAGAGTATGACGTCATGCCGGGTTACAGCCTTGACACAATTGTAAGCCGGAGATTTTTCTGTCGAAAGGATTGAAGATTGACATGAGCCGGCTCATGTCAATCTGGGGCCTAATGTTGAGGATATAGACCTTAGAGTCACCCGCCAGGAGGGGCCGGGTTACTCATAATGGTCATTGCCAGAAGCCCGGCGCCAAGCTTGAAGACGGTGGGCCAAAGATGGGCTTAAGACCCGGTGGTCTTGCTTAAGGCCCGTAGTTACAATCATTATTATGGTAGAACTTGTAGTGTAAGGCAAGAATAGTTGAGAGTCCGAGCCGGACACTCTTATGAGCCGGCTGGGGCTCTGAGAGCTGCTGGGCGTCAGCCTCCCTATATAAAGGGACGACCCGGCAGCGGTTTAGGGGCAAGAAAGATCTCATCAAGAGCCAGGCATAGCCGTCAAGCTCCCTGGTCATCGAAACCCTAATCAATACCACCTCAACTGGACGTAGGCTTTTACCTTCACCGTAAGGGGCCGAACCAGTATAAACCCTCGTGTTCCTTGTCCCGTTAATCCCTTCAAGCTTCCTAGCGGCGATGGCTCCACGACTAAGTCCTAGCTTGAGGACATCTATTGTGACAATTCCACGACAAGAAGCGTTTAGTAACGCGGTTGATGTAGTCGAACGTCTTCACGATCCAACCGATCCAAGTACCGAATGTACGGCACCTCCGTGTTCAACACACGTTTAGCATGATGACATCCCTCGAGCTCTTGATCCAGTTGAGGATGAGGGAGAGTTCCGTCAGCATGACGGCGTGGGGGCGGTGATGATGAAGTTATCGGCGCAGGGCTTCGCCTAAGCACTACGACGATATGACCGAGGTGTTAAACTATGGAGGGGGGAACCGCACACGACTAAGAGATTGTCTGTTGTGCTTTGGGGTGCCCCCTGGCCACGTATATAAAGGAGGGGGAGGAGGAGGCCGGCCAAGGGGGAGGCGCGCCAAGGGGGGAGTCCTACTAGGACTCCAAACCTAGTAGGATTCGCCCCCCCCCCCTTTCCTATTCCAAGAGGGGGAAGGAGGGAAGGAGAGGGAGAGGGGAAGGAAGGAGGGGGCCACGCCCCCTCCCCTAGTCCAATTCGGACTGCCATGGGGAGGGGCGCGCGCCACCTTGTGGCCTTCCCTCTCCTACTCCCTTATGGCCCATTAAGGCCCATAACTTCCCTAGGGGGTTCCGGTAACCCCTCGGTTCCCCGATAAATATCCGAAACGTCCCAAAACCTTTCTGTTGTCCGAATACCTTCATCCAATATATCAATATTTACCTCTCGACCATTTTGAGACTCCTCGTCATGTCCGTGATCTCATCCGGAACTCCGAACGAACTTCGGTCATCAAATCACATAACTCATAATACAAATCGTCATCGAACGTTAAGCGTGCGGACCCTACGGGTTCGAGAACTATGTATACATGACGGAGACACATCTCTGGTCAATAACCGATAGCGGAACCTGGATGCTCATATTGGTTCCTACATATTCTACGAATATCTTTATCGGTCAAACCGCATAACAACATACGTTATTCCCTTTGTCATCGGTATGTTACTTGCCCGAGATTCGATCGTCGGTATCTTCATACCTAGTCCAATCTCGTTACCCACAAGTCTCTTTACTCGTTCTGTAATGCATCATCCCATAACTAACTCATTAGTCACATTACTTGCAAGGCTTATAGTGATGTGCATTACCGAGAGGGCCCAGAGATACCTCTCCGATACACGGAGTGACAAATCCTAATCTCAATCTATGCCAACTCAACAAATACCGTCGGAGACACCTGTAGAGCATCTTTATAATCACCCAGTTACTTGTGGCATTTGATAGAACACAAAGTGTTCCTCCGGTATTCGGGAGTTGCATAATCTCATAGTCAGAGCAATATGTATAAGTCATGAAGAAAGCAATAGCAATAAAACTAAACAATCATTATGCTAAGCTAACGGATGGGTCTTGTCCAGCACATCATTTTCTAATGATATGATCCCGTTGATCAAATGACAACACATGTGTATGGTCAGGAAACTTAACCATCTTTGATTAACGAGCTAGTCTAGTAGAGGCACACTAGAGACATATTGTTTGTCTATGTATTCACACATGTAGTAAGTTTCCGGTTAATACAATTCTAGCATGAATAATAAACATTTATCATGATATAAGGAAATATAAATAACAACTTTATTATTGCCTCTAGGGCATATTTCCTTCACTAGGCACTCTTTGAAAGGCATTTGTGGTAGCTTTCCCTTTCCTCTCTTCGGCTTCTTCCTGGAGCTGCTCAACAGTGTCTGCATCTCTGTCACCTTCAAGTCAAGATCATAGAACTTTGTCTCAATGATCCTCTCCAGGCTCTCTTGATTTTGAGTCAGGGTGGCCAATCCTTTCTCAATCCTCAAAGTTGCTTGAATAAGATATCCAAGTTGATCTTGCTTAGACTTGAGGAAAACTTGTGAAGCCTCTTCAACACTTGGCATCTTTGCTGCCTTCTCAGCTTTTGCTTTCTCCCTCTTCTCTTGAGCCTCTACAGATGTGGGATCTTCATCACTCATGACAACTGTGTTGTCCTCAAAGTCAGGCCTTAAGGGAAGGTGTTCTTTATCCAACAAGTACGTGCATGTGCCCATATTGGAGTTGATGAGCATCTGAATGTGTGGAGCATACCCACATGATCTCTTCTGGTCTACTGCTGTCCTCTTGATTGTCTCAACAATCAAACTCATCACTTTGAACTTCTGGGGCACATCAAACAACTGCAGCAGATTTATGGAGTGGCCTCTGATCCTCCTGTGATCTCCTGATTTGGGCAACAAGGTGTGCCTCAAGATAGCGTTAATAGTGGCTAGTCCAGACAACAAATAGTACACTGAGCCCATCTTGTGAGTCTCCAAGGCTTTGTCAGGAATCTCCTTATACATGTTGGCCATGGAGTTGTGATCTTTCTTCTTCTTGGCATAGACATCTATGTCATCCTCATGCTCTGTAGGGGCATTTATCAGCTTGGCCCACTCAGCAATTGTTGATTGGTACCTTGTACCTTCAGACATCCAAACAATTCTTCCATGGGATAGAAATGAGATGTAGATTAGAATTGCATAATGATCTCATCATTCCACTTGGTGAGTTTCTGACCGACAAAAGTATCTACTCCACATAGTCTGAAACTTTCATGCACTCCTGGGAAGTGGTCTTCATTGTTGTCGATGTACTTCCAGTCTGCCCACTTCATGTCACATACTATGGGTTTCTTGTCCAACAGAATAGTCTCATAGAAGTCCTGCTGCTCCTTGATGCGAAACCTATAATCCACAGCAGTCCTTCTCCTCACAGCATATGGATCTAATTCTCTCCACAATCTGAGTCCTGCATCTTTTCTGACTTTCATATTTTCTGCCACTGGATGATTATCATCATGGTCAGGGATCTTGGGCTTATACTTCCTAAGCACTTGGGCTTCAGCATCTTCTTCTTCTTCTTCAATCTCGGGCACTAGGGCCTTGTTCTTTTCAGCAGCTGGTATATTCCTTGTGCTCCTCTTTGGTGCAGTCTTGAGGGCTGGAGAAGAAGCTTTGGAGCAGTCTTGGGCTTTGAAGGGTCTGCCCCAGACTTGATGGCATCCCCCATCAGCTTTTGAAATTTGGGTGTTGGTGCAGCATCCTCTTCTTCCTCTTCCACCTCGGAGGAGTGCTTCTCAAATTCTGCCATGGGATATATTTTCTTGCACCATCTCCCTCTCTTTCTTTCCTTCTTCTTGCCCTCACCAGGAGCCTCTCCAACAGTTGATTTGGAAGTTTCAAGAGTGGAGGCCCTGGACTTTGACATGGGCACCCTCTTTGCAGGAGCCTTCTTGTTCAGGCCACGCTTTGTAGATGCAGCTGTGCCAAATTCCTTCTTGACTACCTTCTTTTTGGAGCTGAGCTCCTCCTCGGTAGCAATATAATCTTCATCTTCAGAATCAGAATTGCTCGTCCTCCTCTACCTAGTACCAACCTTAGGTAGGTTGCTAGGAGTACTTATGCTGCCTTCATCATAACTGCCAGAGGGACTAGTGCCCTCACTCAGATTCACTTGCTCCTCAGACTTGTTCTGGCTATCACTTTGATCTGACATGTCTGACACTACAAACTGACATCTGACCCTGTGAATACTTATAGATGAGATAGAGTGGATGAGCATCACAAAGTGCAGAGGTTTTGCAAAACAAATGAGTCAAAAACTAAGTTTTAGTTTTCCACACAAAGCATTTCGGAGCTACCGATTTGTTAAACTCGGTGACACCGAATCAACTTTTGGAGTCTAAACAAGTGGAATCGGTCAAACCGAGACACAGTTCGGTGACTCCGAGATTGCTAGGGTTTCACATAGAGTTGAACTCGGTCACACCAATTTGCAAGTTTCGGTCAGACTGAAAGTTACAAGTGCAATGGCCTAAGACAAATCGGTGAGACCACTTTCTACAACTCGGTCGATCCGAGATGAGTTCGACGGAAACCTAACCCTAAATTTTCAAATCAAAACTAATCTAAAGGAAGTTTTTATTGGATAGGATGATCTCATACATGGTCAGAAACATGGCATTTGTTTGTGCTAAGTATCGGAGATAAGGATTGCACAAAGGTTCGAACTCATACCCTAGCTCGGTGATGAGCTCGCTACGGCGGCAACGGCGGTGTAGATTTCCATTGACGGCGACGAAGACCAGCGGCGGGAGGTCGCTGGCAATGAGAGGACGATCCGAAGACCCAAGTCGGAAGAGCAGGACACGCGCGGGCGAAAGGCTTTGGAGAAATTTCCAAATTTTGACCCGACGGTATATATATTCTGACCCTATCGGTGTGACCGAGTGGAACAACTCGTTGGCACCGAGATGCAGAATCGCAAGCGGTTACTGCAACTCGGTGTCACCGAATGGTTCTAACCGGTTGCACTGAGATTGAAAACTTAGATCAACTCAGTGAACTCGGTATGACCGAAAAGGATGAATCGGTCAGACCGAAATGCACAAAGAGGTTTTGGAAGTTTAAGTCTATGACGAATCGGTGACTCCGAGTGCTCCTCACCCAGAGGGTTCGAATCTGACTTGATCATACTTTGTGATGTAGCATGAATAGAGTTTGAGACGAGAAAAGCATAGATATCTAGAAGAAGTTTTTAGGCATTCTTGTCCATCCATTTGGCAGAAGAAAAAGATCCAAACAATCAAAGCAACAAATGGATGTCCTCGAATGAGAAAAATATGCAATCAACATGCTCACACAATAAAAAGGCAAATGAAATATGTGGCAAATCATGCACAAACACTGTATCATCGATCAAGCAATTAGCGATGACTAGGTCATCTATATATGAGTATATTGACTTAGGAGTCAAATGAGAACATTTGATCATAGGTCATACTCATCGTTTAAGCGCAAGTGAGGTTACCACTTTTACATAAAGCATTGTTGTGTTCACACCATTAGAATTGCTTTAGCTCAATACTTAGAGTAAAGCTCCCCCTAGATGTGATATCCCCCCTAAGAGGGATGAACTAACCATGGGTTTTGTCGATGATGACTTCATGTAGATGTTGAAGATGTGGATGCTCAATGTTGCTGTAGATCATTTGGAGCAATCCATTGGAGTGAGTTGCACTTTCAATACCTACACGGGTTAGTCCCACAAGGAACAAACAAGGATATCCATAGACATAGAGTGAAGTTCACACAAGATGATGTCCATGAAAGCATTAGGTTACCTTGTCCCTTGTCTTACCAACAAGAGGGTTTGTGACTCCTTGAACTAGTGCAAGATGTGGAAGTGGTTTGCACTTGTTCTCGCCAAAATGATACGAGTGAAGTATGTTGGCGGAGTCACCCTCAAGAACTCTCTAGTTCTTCTTCTTCGGGATCCACACCAACTTGATGGGAATCCTTGGAGTTGTAGTCGTACTTGATGAAGTAGAACTTGATGTAGTCTTGGGAACCCACTTGACCAAGGCCTTGGGAACTTCTTCAAATGCATCAATCTCCTCTTGAAGCTTGTCCTTGCCTTTTTGCTTGTGGTCTTGTGGTGGAAGATCATCTTGAGCTTGTGTCCCCTTGAAAGAAGTAGGATCATACTTCTCTTGTTGTGGAACAAACTTCATCTTGGGGTATTGATCTTCTTCCCATTCAACTCCATTGGCATTTAACTTCCGTTCAAAACCAACACCTTGATTCTTCCGGTGTCTTCCTAGCTTGCGTACAATTTCCTCGAATTGCTTACTTCCGGCAAGGCTCTTGTAAACACCTTTCTCTATAATTCCCTTCAATAAGCTATTTTCTTGCTCAAGTGTAACTTGGCTAAGAGAATCATTAGTGGAATCAAGAGAACTACTAGAAGCAACAACGTTGGATTTAACATGATTATTGTTACTACTAGAAGAAGAATCTTTCTTGCTCTTGTTGCTAGATTTTACTTGTAGCATGTAAGTAGACAAGAGTAAACGCTAGTGAAAGATCGTGGATGTCGCCTAGAGGGGGGTGAATAGGCGCTTTAAAATAATTATGGTTGAGGCTTGAACAAATGCAGAATAAACCTAACGGTTAATTTGACAAGCACAAAACCTAAAACAACTAGACTCACCTATGTGCACCAACAACTTATGCTAAGCAAGGTAAACAACTAAGTGATAGCAAGATATATGACAAGAAACAATATGGCTATCACAAAGTAAAGTGCATAAGTAAAGGGCTCAGGTAAGAGATAACCGAGGCACGGGGAGACGACGATGTATCCCGAAGTTCACACCCTTGCGGATGCTAATCTCCGTTTGGAGCGGTGTGGAGGCACAATGCTCCCCAAGAAGCCACTAGGGCCACCGTAATCTCCTCACGCCCTCGCACAATGCAAGATGCCGTGATTCCACTAAGGGACCCTTGAGGGCGGTCACCGAACCCGTACAAATGGCAACCCTTGGGGGCGGTCACCGAACCCGTACACTTTGGCAACCCTTGGGGGCGGTCACTGGTACCCGTCAAATTGCTCGGGGCGATCTCCACAACCTAATTGGAGACCCCGACGCTTGCCCGGAGCTTTACACCACAATGATTGAGCTCCGAACAACACCAACCGTCTAGGGCGCAAAGGCACCCAAGAGGAACAAGCTCTAGGGTGCCCAAACACCCAAGAGTAATAAGCTTGTCAAACTTCACTTCCACGTATCACCGTGGAGAACTCAAACCTATGCACCAAATGCAATGGCAAGGGCACACGGAGTGCCCGAGTCCTTCTCTCTCAAATCCCACTGAAGCAACTAATTCTAGGGAGGAAAATGAGAGGAAGAACAAGAAGGAGAACACCAAGAACTCCAAGATCTTGATCCAATGGGTTCCCCTCACATAGAGGAGAAAGTGATTGGTGGAAATGTGGATCTAGATCTCCACTCTCTTTTCCCTTAAAAACTAGCAAGAATCCATGGAGGGATTGAGAGTTAGCAAGCTTGAAGAAGGTCAACAATGGGGGAAGAACACGAGCTAAAAGGATAAGGTTGAATGGGGAAGAAGACCCCCTTTTATAGGAGCTCCCGAATCCAACCATTATGTGCTCAGTCCGCGCACGAGCAGTACTACCGCTCAGGGGAGCGGTACTACCGCCCTGGCGGTAGAACATAGAGAGCGGAGCAAAACAGAGGGCGAGGCAGAGCCGTAAGAGCGGCACTACCGCTGGAGCCAGCGGTACTACCGCTTGGCGCAGCGGTACTAGGGGCGGTGGTAGCCGCGGTACTACCGCACACGAGCGGTACTACCGCTCCTACTGCTGCTACTACTGCCGCTGAACCCAACACGAGAAAACCATCTCTCGAGTCGAGGCGGTACCAGCGCGGAACCGGAGCCGTACTACCGCTTATGGCCATAGGCGGTACTACCGCTGTGGGACGGCGGTACTACCGCTTGTGGCGATACGCGGTACTGCCGCTCCGGTCCAGCGGTACTACCGCTGGCGCCAACCTTATGCCAAGTCCACGAAAACAAGTACACTCCAAGGAAGACCAGAACTGCCATAACTTCTGCAAATGAGCTCCGAATTGAGCAAACTCAAGCTTGTTGGATAGAGGAAGACGAGTAGCATCAAAACAGCGAAGAAGCATGTGAACTCCGTTTTCGATGAACTCGAGCTTGTCATCAAGATGACCAAGAGCTCTAAGACTCACAAGGAGAATCAAACAAGAACCAAGAAATATTATGCAAGTATGCAATGGTTTGAGCTCTCTACGAATGAGACGATCAAGCTACTCATCGAGAGCCCCCCTTGATAGTATGGCAAACGATCCTATAACCCGGTCTCCCAACTACCACTATGAGACCGGTAATATAGAAAACCTATCAAGGGCAAACATTTGCCTTGCACATGATCCACTTGAGCTAGATGATGACGATCTTCTCCTCCTCAAGATGGACCACCTTTCTTGATAGCGTTGAGTCGATGGAGACTAGATGATTGCTCCCTCATACTCCACTATGGGTGAGCCACTCTTCAGCACATCTTCACAAGTCCATTGACACCACAATGGACGGCAAGCTTCAAGCACTTGATCTCTTCATGATGCTCCGCTTGAACTTGCACACCGCAAACTTGATGACGACCACCGCTTGATGTCGTCCTCCGTGGGTTGTATAATATCTTCCTCTTGACGCTAGCCCATGGAAACATACCTAACCCCACATAGAACTCTCACGTAGACCACGGGTTAGTACACAAAGCATAAAGGACAATGCTTACCTTACCATGCGATCACGTGATCCCTCTCGGTACATCTTCTATGCTTTGTGTGTTGATCAACTTGATTCACTCTTTGACTTAGTCTTGATCAAGCTTGAATCTTTCCAACTCTCTTCATTTGGATGATGTATTGAAGGTAAACATGAATGATCACACACACTTCTTCTTCAAGACATGCTTGCAATAAGCTCAACACTCACAAGACCAATCTTTGGATAATTCCTTTATAGCACCTTGATCATCACAAACTCTCCTTGAAACCAACAAATGGACTCCAAGAAAAGCCAATGGCAAACCCTTCAAATATAACTCAAGGCAACCATTAGTCCATAAAGATTGTCATCAATTACCAAAACCAAACATGGGGGCACCGCATGTTCTTTCAACTAGGCAATGTAAAAAGAACTTTTCTTACGAAGATCATCATTGATTGCTTTTAAGAACCCATGCTCTTGTTCTAGATTGAGCTTTTCAAAGCGTAGCTTCTCATGAGTCTTTAAAAGCTCTCGATGGCCTTCTAAGGTAGTTTCATGATCTAACTTAAGAGTGTTTAGTTCTTTAGTTAGACGCTCAATCTCCTTCTTATCATCGTCATTAGTTTTATCTTGATTAGCATGATTAATAGCAAGTTCATCATAGTTTTCATCACTAGAGTTGTCAACAAGTAAATCATCATCACCTAGCAAGTCATCTTCATCACTATTGAATCAACATACTTGGGGTGTGATACCTTTGGGCCTTTAGCCATGAAGCATCTTCCAATTCCTTCATTTGGTGAGTCAAATATGTCGTAGGAGTTGGTTGACACAAGTGCTAGACCGGCAACACCTTCATCTTGAGTATATTCTGAGTCAGAGTGATAACTTCTCTCGGAGTGATGGTCGGAGTCGGAGCCATGTACCCATTCACGAACATGAGCTTGATGTCTTCGTTTTGTGTAGTTCCTTGATGACTTGTCCTTCCTTTCCGAACCCTTGCTTCTGCGAGAGGTTCTTCGTTCATAACGATCATCTCTACTCCTTCTCTCTCTTGGAGGTGATTCTTCTCTTCTACTTCTCCTTTTAGGTTAGTCTTCTCTTCTTTTGTAGGGAGACGTACAACATAGGAGTAATGTCCGGGTCTTCCACAATTTTAGAAATTATGCTCACGACTAGAAGATATTTTATCATTGTAGGACCTTGACTTGGAACTTCTTTCCTTGCTTCTACTCTTGTAGAACTTTTCGAAGTTCTTCACCATTAGGCTCAATTCCTCATTGAAGGCTTGTTTCTTACTTGATGATGTAGGAGCATCACATGAGGCTTTGTAAGCACCACTTGACTTGTTGTGAAGCTCTTCTTTATCCTTGAGTGACATCTCATGAGCAACAATTCTACCAATGACTTCCGTTGGCTTGAGATCTTTGTAGTTGGGCATCATTTGGATCAATGTGCACACGGTATCATATTTTCCATCCAAGGCTCTTAGGATCTTCTTGATGATGAAGTCGATCATCTCTTCACTTCCTAAGCCGGCAATCTCATTTGTGATGAGAGCAAGCCTAGAGTATATTTTAGTGACACCTTCGCCATCCTTCATTTTGAACTTGTCAAGCCAACTTTGAAGCACATCCAATTTGGATTCCTTGAAGGAGTCGGTACCTTCGTGCATATCAATCAAAGTATTCCAAATTTCCTTTGCATTCTCAAGACGGCTGATTTCGTTGAATTCTTCGGGGCACAATCTGTTGAAGAGGATATCACAAGCTTCAGCATTGTATTGCAGCATCTTTAGCTCTTCCGTGGTAGCTTCACGGTCCGGTTCTCTCCCATCAAAGAATTCACCTTGCAAGACAGTACACACAATAGCCCAAACGGCGGGGTTATGTCTAAAAATATGCATTTTCATCTTATGCTTCCAACTAGCAAAATTAGTACCATCAAAGTAAGGACCTCTACGGTGGTAATTTCCCTCGCTAGACGCCATACTCTCCTAGGTTGTGAAACCAAGGCTATGATCACCAAAGCTATGGAAATCAAGGCAAATGGAGACCAAAGCTCTGATACCACTTGTAGGATCGAAAGTATGTCTAGAGGAGGGGTGATTAAACTACTTGACGAAATAAAAATCTAGCCTTTTCCAAAATTTAAGTTTTGGCAGATTTTAGCAACTTAGCACAAGTCAAGAAATCAACCAACACATGCAAGTCTAAGAGTATAGCAGCGGAATGTAAATCATTGCATATGAAGGTAAAGGTGAGGAGTTTGGAGGAAGCAAACGCAATGTAGACACGGAGATTTTTGGCATGGTTCCGATAGGTGGTGCTATCGTACATCCATGTTGATGGAGACTTCAACCCACGAAGGGTAACGGTTGCGTGAATCCATGGAGGGCTCCACCCACGAAGGGTCCATGAAGAAGCAACCTTGTCTATCCCACCACGGCCATCGCCCATGAAGGACTTGCCTCACTTGGGTAGATCTTCACGAAGTAGGCGATCTCCTTGCCCTTACAAACTCCTTGGTTCAACTCCACAATCTTGATGGAGGCTCCCAAGTGACACCTAACCAATCTAGGAGACACCACTCTCCAAAAGGTAATAGATGGTGTGTTGATGATGAACTCCTTGCTCTTGTGCTTCAAATGATAGTCTCCCCAACACTCAACTCTCTCTCATAGATTTGGATTCGGTGGAAAGATGATTTGAGTGGAAAGCAACTTGGGGAAGGCCAGAGATCAAGATTCTTGTGGTTGGATTGGAATGTCTTGGTCTCAACACATGAGTAGGTGGTTCTCTCTCAGAAAGTGAATGCTGGAAGTGTAGGCACGTTCTGATGGCTCTCTCCTCGAATGGAGGAAGGGTGGAGGGGTATATATAGCCTCCACACAAAATCTAACCATTACACACAATTTACCAAACTCGGTGAGACCAAATATAGAAACTCGGTCAGACCGATTTAGTTCAAAATGTGAACGTTAGGATTTTCGGTAGGACCGACATGTCAACTCGGTGGGACCGATTTCATTAGGGTTAGGGCATAACATAATCTCGGTGAGACCGATCACATGATCTCGGTGAGACCGATTTCTGTAATAGGCAAACGGAGAGTTGGTCAGGCAAACTCAGTGGGACCGATCGCTCATTTCGGTGAGACCGAAACGTTACGAAAAGGAAACAGAGAGTTTGCATTGCGAACTCGGTGGGACCAATTGCTCATCTCGGTTAGACCGAAACGTTATAAGGGAAACAGAGAGTTTGCAATCCCATCTCGGTGAGACCGAGATCCCTATCGGTGAGACTGAGCTGATTAGGGTTTCTGGCTAAGGCTATGTCAGATGAACTCGATGGCGCCGGATAGATCAAATCAGTGGGGCCGATTTTGACTTATGGTTTGGGACATATATGGATATGAGAAAGTGGTTGAGGGCTTTTGGAGCATATCACTAAGCATTTTGAGCAAGCAAGCCATTAAGCAATACCTCATCCCCTTTTAATAGTACTGGCTTTTCCTATGGACTCAATGTGATCATGGATCACTAAAATAAAATGTAGAGTCTTGAGCTTGAGCCAATATGTGTCCTTCGCATTTTGAGGGTCCACATCTCTAGTCCATGCTATGCTAATCATTGAACTTTCTAAAGTGATCATCTTGAAAGAGTATTAGTTCAATGAGCTATATGTTGTTAAGATTTACCAAAACCACCCAGGGATTAGTTGGGCTTTCACAAAACCTCATCTCGGTGTGACCGATTGCATGAACTCGATGAGACCGATTTCAGCAATGAGTAAACAGAGAATTGGTCAGGCAAACTTGGTGGGACCGATCGCTCGCTTCGGTAAAACCAAAACATTACGAAGGGAAACAGAGAGTTTGCATTGGGAACTCGGTGGGACCGATCACTCATTTCGGTAAGACCGAAACGTTACGAAGGGAAACAGAGAGTTTGCAATCCCATCTCGGTGAGACAGAAATCCCTATCGGTGAGACCGAACTGATTAGGGTTTCTGGCTATGGCTATGTCAAAGGAACTCAGTGGCACCGGATAGATCAAACCGGTGGGGCCGAGTTTGACTTTACGTTTAGGACATATTTGAATTTGAGAAAGTGGTTGAGGGCTTTGGAGCATATCACTAAGCACTTTGAGCAAGTAGATCATTAAGCAACACCTCATCCCCTTTTAATAGTATTGGCTTTTCCTATGGACTCAATGTGATCTTGTGTGACGCCCTGAGATCGACGCTCTAGACGCCTTCCTTCTTTTTCGAGTTTTGCTGTGCGATTTATTTGTTTGTTGCATTCATCATTGCATCATGCGCATTGCATTCACATGTTTTCTTAAAACTTGCATCCGTTCGTAGTTCCCGCTTCTCCCTGTTGCCTTCGTTGTCCCTTACGAGACCAACCATTCTTTTGTTGTCTGACCGTTTGAGCCTCTCTGCACAATGCACAAAACCCCCTCTCGTGTGCGTCCGAAACCTGTCGCGAACCCGACCCGCTCTGTCATCACCCTTGGATTCGGATCTTCCCCAAACATCTATAAAACATCTTCGTTTTCTTGTTTGGACCCCGTACCTATTTATTTCTCGATCGTCCGATTGCGATCGGAGGAACGAGGGAACCCCTACCCAAATCAACCTACTATATAAACAGCCTAACCCTAGTCCAATCCATCCATCCTGTCTCCGCCGCCAGCCGACCAAGGGCTAGTTTGGATTGCGTCCTAGCCGAGCCAGGCTTGGCCTGGAGCGTGCCTGGGATGTAGAGGAAGACTGTTTGGCTGCTGCCCTGGGAGAAAAGAAGCCAGCCTGGCCTGTACATGCCAGGACGGTGATTAGCCTGCCAGGCTTGGCCCAGGCGACCAATCCACACGCCTGGCTATGCTGCCTGATGGCTAATAGCTGCCTGGCAACAAATCAGAAAGGGAAGCAAAACAGCAGCACCGTATGTACGGGCTACACAGAGCCCAAGATTCATTTTTTAGCATGATTAACTACTCACCAGGCCAGGCTTCAACCAAACAAAATTTCTCCAGGCTAGCCTGGCCAGGCAGGATTCGCCAACATTTTCACGTCCACACCAGGCACCAAACTTTCTCAGGCATTAGGCCCAGGGTAGCAACCAAACTAACCCCAACTCCTTCCTCGGGATCCTCCCAGATCCCCTTCGCTCCAACCAGCGCAGCCAAACCTCCAGCGCTCGCCTCCAGATCCACAAATCCATCCATCCCGCAGCCACCCCGCGCGCCTGCGGTACGTCTGCCCGAGACCCCGAGCAGGAGCGCTCGGCTTCGTCTCCTCCGCCCACTGGCCGCACCTCACCTCCTCCCGTGCGCCTCCATCTCGCGCAGCCGGCAGTGCCTCCTCGCCGGCGACGAGCAGCAGCACCCGAGCCCCTGCGTCATGCTCTTCCTCTGCCCATGCGCCCGAGCTCGCCCGTCGTCACGCGCCTCCAACCTCGACCCCGCCGCCACGTCCTCGCCACCACGCCGGAGCAAGCCAGCAGGCAGGCCCCCGTCGCGCCCTCCCCTTCCTTCCGTTCACGTTTCTTCTCCCCTCATGGTCTCTCTCTCCTGTGGATCATGGGAATCCCGCCACTGTCGTTCAAGCCCCTCGAGCGCCCGGTTTCGCTTGTCTCCGTCGCCTCCCCGAGTTCCCCGCGTTGCCGTCGTCCTCCTGCCGTCCCAGCCCAATCGCTGTTTGCCTCCTCGCCGCCCGGATCCGGCCGTCTCCGCATCGTCCGTGCCCCTGCCTCGCCATGGACGCGCCTCCCTGCTGCCAGAGCCCCACGACCCCGCGCCAAGTCCCTCGCCGGCCTCCCCTACTTCTGCGTGCGTGAACGACGTTGACCGCGCCTGCTGCCTCCCCTGCTTCGCGTCGAACCGCTCCAGCCCGCTCGCGTTGACCAAGCCAAGCAAGCGCCTCGGCCCAGCCTCCCGTGCAAGTCGGCCCAGCCCCAGCTCCACATCCGCGGCCGGCCAGCTGCTTCACCAAGCCAGCCCATCTTCTCCTCTGGGCCCAATGTGAGCAGCCCCC